>NW_015386704.1:660449-683424 GCF_001527695.2 Protobothrops mucrosquamatus
ATGGGGGAGCACTGGGAAGTCCTCCGCTTCATTGTAGTCCCTTCCATGACGGAGGCAGTAATTCTGGGGTTGGCCTGGTTGGATAAGTGGGGCCCGACAATATGGTGGGGTGGGGGCTGTCGTCATATGCGCCTTGGCACTGGCCCTCAGCCACCAAGGCTGGACGATGGCACACCGGAAGGGGAGGAGGATGCAGTAAAAACAACCCAGGAGGCAGGGGAGCGGATGGCCGCATTCCCAGTGGAATACAAGGATCTGGCAGAGGTGTTCAGTGAGCGGGGTTGCGACAGCCTCCCGCCCCATTGCCCGACGGACTGTGCCATCGAGCTACTACCAGGGGCCACATTACCGAAGCCCCGCATGTATCCCATTACGCCGAGGGAGTTGGAGGAACTGAGGCAATATATAGATAAAAACCTGGCCAGGGGTTTTATACAACCGGCACGGTCCCGGATAGCAGCACCGGTGCTCTTCCAGGAGAAAAAGGACGGAGGGCTTCGGCTTTGCGTGGACTTCAGAGGCATCAACGCGGTGTGTGTGGAACATCTATACCCCCTTCCGTTGATGAAGGACCTCTTGGCCCATCTAGCCCGGGGCCAGGTCTTTACGAAGCTAGACCTACGGGAGGCCTATTACCGGGTCAGGATCAAACCCGGAGACAAGTGGAAGACAGCATTCAACTGCCCTTTAGGCAGCTACCAATTCCGGGTTATGCCATTTGGGTTACAGGGGGCTCCCACGGTATTCATGCAACTGATTAATGAGGTTTTGCATGAACACCTATACCGCGGGGTGCTGGTATATCTTGATGATATACTCATCTACAGTAAGACCATGGCTGAACACGTCCAACTCGTTCGGGATGTGTTGAGAAAACTGTTAGATGCCCGGTTGTATGTGAAAATATCGAAGTGCGAATTTCACCGGTCCCGTCTGGACTACTTAGGGTACCGGTATAGTCGCCTCCCCCACCTCTACCTGGGTTTGTTCCACTTTTCACATGACCTCACCGTTCGGGGTTTCTGTGCGGCAGTCGACGTTTCGAAGGACCCCAAACGGTTGAAGATATCTGTCAAGTAGGGAAGCAAACGGTACCAACGGAATGGGGAATGCTTAGACGATGCCTGGGCCTACAGTTGTTGGTTTGGGGCAGCAGGACAACAGCTAGCCTGGACAACCGACTGCCAGAAGGCCTTCGAATCCTTAAAGGCATTGTTCGCGAGGGAGCCGGTCCTCCTACATCCTGATCCAGAACGCCCGTTTGTGGTCCAGGCGGATGCCAGTGACGTAGCGGTGGGGGCCGTGCTGCTCCAGCACAATTCGCAGGGAATACTGCAACCCTGCGCCTATACGTCACGGAAATTGACTGAAACCGAGAGAGCCTGGGCCATCTGGGAGAAGGAAGCATTCGCGGTGAAGTGGGCCCTGTCCACCTGGCGGCATCTGTTGGAGGGGGCGAAACACCAATTCGAGGTCTGGACAGATCATAAAAACTTGAAAGTGTTACAAACCCCCAGGAGATTGTCGCCAAAACACGTCCGTTGGGCACAATACTTCCGCCGCTTCCAATTCCATCTGAAATACGTACCAGGCGGCAGAAACTTTCTGGCAGACGCTTTGTCTCGGTTGCCGCAATTTGACAGCAAACGGGAAGAGGTGGTGCAGGCCATCATGCCCCCTTATGACACGAACGAGGCCAAGGCAGCATCCCAACCAGTAGTAGCGGCTTGGGAGGATGAACTGCGATCAGCCCTCCGAAGCGATCCGTGGCTGCGAGAAAACCGTGGGATGTTAACTCACAGGGACGGTCTGGCCTGGTATGGCAGCAAATTGTACATCCCACCACCGCTGCGCAGCCGGGTATTCCTCCGGTGCCATGATTCAAAGCAAGCAGGCCACTTTGGCTTTCTAAAAACATTACATTTAGCCCGGAGGCAGTTTTGGTGGCCTCGACTACGGACGGACGTGGAGGCCTACGTGCGAGGATGTCCAGTCTGTGCCACAACCAAGCCCGATCCTGGGAAGCCGAGAGGCTATTGCAGTCGGTGGCTGACCCAGACCACCCATGGCAGGATATAGCCATGGACTTTATTGTGGGACTACCCAACAGTCAGGGTTATACGGTGATTTGGACTGTAGTGGACCTTTTCTCTAAGCAGGCCCATTTCGTACCCTGTAAGGGTCTACCATCTGCTCGAAGGCTAGCCCGGATGTTCCTGTCGCACGTGTATCGACTCCACGGGGCACCACGCCGAATCATTTCCGATCGCGGGGTCCAGTTCACAGCCCTCTTCTGGCGAGACTTCGTACGCCTCCTAGGGTCCTCCCAAGGGCTCAGCTCGGCGTACCACCCGAGCACTAACGGAGCAGCGGAAAGGGCGAACGCAGCGGTGGAACGTTACCTCAGGAGCTACGTCTCGTATCAGCAAACGGATTGGGTGGAGTGGGTGGTGTTTGCCGAGGTGGCATACAACAACGCTGTACACAGCAGTGCAGGGTTCACCGCCTTCCGGGTAGTGTCAGGCAGGGACTTCATGCCCATGCCAGAGGTCACAGGCCAGGAAGCACCACCATGTCAAGCTGGGGAATGGATAACCCAAGTTAGCGGGGTATGGTGTGTAGTGACCAAGGCCCTAGAGAGGGCGAGGCAGGTGACCAAAGCCCAAGCAGATAAGAAAAGGAGACTGCAAAAGCCTTTCAGGGTGGGAGACCTAGTGTACCTCTCCACGAAGTACATACGTCTTAGAGTTCCCAGCAAAAAGTTAGGCCCAAAGTACATAGGTCCGTTCAAGATAGCCCAAGTGATTAACCCCGTAACAGTGCGTCTCAAATTACCACGGGCGTTGGGCAGGTTACACCCGGTATTCCACAGTAGCCTGTTGAAACCAGTGTCCCACATGAGACCTATGGAAACCCCAGGGCCCGTAACATCCGATCAGTATGAGGTACAGGACATATTACACTCAAAGAGGAAAAAAAATGGAGTGTCGTACCTTGTGCTATGGAAAGGCTATCCGTTGTCGGAAGCATCCTGGGTGAAAGATAGTGAGGTGCACGCACCCCACCTGCTCAGGAGGTTCCATCACAGATATCCCGACAAGCCAAGGGGGCAACCGGGGGCTGCCGTCGTGCCAAAGCAAAACCATTAACTTTGTATATTTGTTTTCCAGAGGGACCCCTGGTAGGGGGAGCGGCATGTCGAGCCCTGCGAGGCCGTCCCAGCCGCGTACGGCCTACCTCCCATCACCCCGTTCACCTTACCCAGGGCTGCAGTCCAGGGGAGCCGGCCGACCCATCGTTCCGGCGCTGCCGCCGCAGCCGCTGCTGCCGTCGCTCTCCTCTGACGTCATCACCCTGCGCCTCGCAGGGCCCGACAGATGGTTTGAGGGGAAGGGGCCGGACGAAGCCTCCGTTCTAGCGCAAAGTGACGGAGGGACGAGCAGCCGCCTGCCCCAGCAACGGCAGAAGGAACGCCCAACTGATTGCAGCCGCCTGCCCCAGCAACGGCAGAGGAACGCCCAGCTGATTGCCCGGCTGTGTGATAGAGGGCGCGGACTGGGTGGGGCCCAGGTGTAGGAGGGCGGATGGTGGCTTGGGATGGTGGCTTGGGAGGCGTGTGGGGCGGGGTGGTGCTAACGAGGGTGGGGCTGGCGTGTTCACAAGGGTGGGGCTGGAGCATGTGCTATGTAAGGCACTGGGAGCAAGCGTCTCCCAGTGCTGACTTTAATCTGCATGGAGTGATTAAACTACCATATGTCTAACGTTCCTGCTTGCTGGCTGGTTTGTGAAGCGCCAAGACAGAACGGTTTGACAGAGTGCCCAAACTGCAACCCAAAACCCACTTATGCATTGTCGAGTGCCGGGTGGGTGTGGCCCATTGGGTGGGTGTGGCCCATTGGGTGGGCGTGGCTGCGGTGGTAACGGCAGACTGGGTGGGACTAAAAAGTTCAATCAATCAATTCCAACTTTGGAAGATCTTTTTTTCCCCGCAAGAAGTTGAAATTGACTGATTGAACCTTCTTTTTTTTTTTTTTTTGCACACGGCGGCCTAAAGCGAAAAGGTTTTATAAAACCCAGCTGAAGGCCTAGGACTGGGGTGACGGCGCGCGTGCCCACAGAGAGGGCTCTGAGTGCCGCCTTTGGCACCCGTGCCATAGGTTCGCCACCACTGGGATAGGCTTATTCTTCCCTGAGTGGTAAGCAACCCGACACAGAGCACCGAGGACCCCCTTCCACAGACATATCCTTCACATCCTTACTTCACATTGTATGCATTTGTGTGGTTGCCTACCAAAGGATATTTATGATTTCTCTGAGGTGGAGTTGTCTATTTCTTTGAAGCTCAGGAGGACTGGTGAGTTAAGAGTTTCTTCAAATGGGAAAAAAGACTCCACAAAGCCAAGATAAGGATGGAGAGAGAGTATGCTCAGACACAATTTAGTTTCTACTAGAATTGAAACAAATATAAATCATCTTGGTTTTGTAACATAAATAATATTGTGACATCACAAAGACCTGGAACTGTTTTAAAACTGTCATAGAATCCCTGTATAAAAATGCCATGTGTCAGAACCTTACAGACTATATTAGGGCTTTAATTCAAATTTACATAACAATAACAATAATAGAGTTGGAAGGGACCTTTGAGGTCTTCTAGTCCAACCCCCTGCTCAGGCAGGAAACCCTATACCATTTCAGACAAATGGTTGTCCAGTCTCTTTTTAAAAACTTCCAGTGTTGGAGCATTCACCCTTCTGGAGGCAGGTTTTTCCACTGGTTAATTGTTCTAACTATCAGGAAGTTTCTCCTTAGTTCTAGTTCTAAGGTTTCTCCTTAGTTCTAGAAGAAGCCACTGCTTCTTCTCCTGCTTTCAAGTGCTTTTGAGAATAGGATAGGCTTTGGAGAATAGGACTCACATGCCAGGATGTGAGTAGGCAGTAATCGAGCAATACCTTACGGATATTGATATTCAACCAGATCTGATGTTTGTCTCTACAGAAGTACTTTTAAGTAGCTCTCATAGCCATTCCGAATCTGTTGAGTCTCTCCCCATTTCTCCTCTGTTGATAGCAGGTGGGCTTTGAACTGCTTCAGAGGTTGAAGTAGAAATGGAAGTAGTGATGATGTTGCAGGACCAGACATTTTCCAGAATGACCAGATTAATAGCTCAATGGAAGTAAGATACACTTGTACCTGTACATTTATCATCTCTAGCCTACCTCTATCGCCTTTGATCACAGGGTGAATAAACTGCCTGATAAAGCAGGAGAAGCTGAAAACAAGATGCTTATTTTGACAGTAGATTTAGTGCTCTTTCACAACGGCAGAACCCTAAATCTCTAGTCAAAATAAGTCTGCCAAATGCTTGATCAGCTGGCTAGAAGTTTTCCAGTAGGGTAGCAGGAGAGTTCAAATCCCCTGTTCTGAGAATGCTGAGTTTCTTCCCTTACCAGCTGCCAACAGTCTGTTCAGCAGACTTCAAGGAACTAGTGTGTCCTGCTCTTTTCCCTGGAGGGAAAAAAAAATGAAACAATGGTGCAGAAGAGACTTCCAAGGACCCAGGGAAGATGGTGTAGCTACATTAGCTTAAGTTGCCAATAGACATTTAGTTGTCACTGCTTCCTACAGATCACCTGACTTTAACCCTGCCAGAATAGTTGGTAAAATGTGTCAGGTTGATACTGCTTGATACTGCTACAGCTTTACTGCAAGCCTCGGGGCAGAGTGCTGGGGACACTATAACCTACAGTAAATGGCTGAGGACAACTTACGCCAGGCTCCCATCTAAGCCAAAAACAAGATTGGGCTGTGTTGTGGTTGTTGGGACACACAAGGTAAATAAATAGTCAGGGTGTGTTTCTACAGCAGTACTTTAAGGTTAGATGCAAATGAGGTAAGACCCTAGGACTTCCATAAAAGCTAGCTGGAGAGGAACAAAGCACTATAATCAGGGAACTAGGGCTGCTGATGTAATTTATTGTATTTGTTAAGGAGTAAATATCTCATGTGCTTACTCATATTCAGCTATGGGTCCATAGAGCTAATTTTGTGCACCACTAATGAAAATGGCAGAAAGTGAAATACGTAGGTTTCCACAAGCCAGCACTCATTATACTGCAAACATTCTGTGTGGCAAGAATGATTGAGCCACATGGCTATTTTGACTATGAAATATTTTGCAATGAAATGACAGCACAAACAAGCTAAGTAGCCAACAGTTAAAACAGACTGTTATATTTTTAGCAGGTTTTCGGTCTTACTGTCTTACTGTCTGATTACAGTAAAAAGGAAAGAAATTTTAATGTAGTAATACCGCTACTGGGACCCAGTAAAATGTTCTAAAACTGCAATTTTGCAAGACTAATGCTCTTCCAGCTGACTGCTCCATTAAATAAAAAGAGGGGCAGGCTGAGAGAAAAACACAGAAAGCATGGTTTCAGAACTATGTTTTATGATTTAATAGATTGGATAAATGAGAAAAGGTCCATGTTACCAAGCCCTCTTAATTATGCATGGGCCATGCTTCTTTTGTTTCTATTCCTTTCTGCTTCTTCTTATGATGAATTATCTTTTTCATATCAGAATGTTTCTACATGGCACCATTTTCAGCTCCCAATTCATCCAAAGCTTGAAGTTGACTCTACACTCACAAAGAATTTGTGTACAATTATATATAGATAACTATCATGCTGCTCCCTTTTGGGATAAGCATCACGGAAAGGGAGTAATAAATACTAACTGAATGAAAGTAAAAGCTGGAGGAGGGCAGAGAGAAGATCAAACAATAAATACACTTATAGTAATGTCAGAAAATGTCTTACACCCCTCCTCCTCCAGGATAGTTATTTTGGAAGGAAATAATTCTTCCTCCCCTAATAATTTCTAGAAGATAATGTATTGATTCTGCCAATGTACTGTAGTGACATTCTGTTGCACATATCCCAAACAAGCTGTAGTGTTAATTCAGAAGATATAGGACCAAAATAAATCTATGTACGCAAACCATATGTTGGCCTTCCTTGACGATAAAAAAAATGTTCTTGACTCTTATTTCACTCTGCCCACATTCTCCTCTTTCGATCAGTAGATCCAAAGGAATAAAGCATAGAATAGAGCCTTGGCCTGCTTCTATCTTACATCCAAAGGAATGGAAAAACTACAGTTCCAAGCAAAACAGATGCAGGAACTGGAGCTGGAGTACCAACAAGGGATAAAAAGCTAATCAGCAAAGAGGAGGATTAGGGAGACACTGAAGAGATGGGCGTGGAAAGGATGGAAAAATCAGATACATTATTCCCAGTGGAGACTGAAATTACTGAGGACAATTAGGATGAGAAAATAAATGAGAGAGAGAAAGATTAAAGGGTGTGCTGAATGGAGGATGGGAGGGACTAAAAAGCAAGGCCAAAGGTAGCATAAGGCTAATGTCTTTCTCAATCTGGCACCTTTAAAATATCTTGTTTGTAAATGGAGCATAGCAAATTTATTTGCTTTTTAGAGTGCAGCTTCAGCTGCCACTCAATGGCTAAGACATAATATTTCATGGGCTCATTTATGATATCAATATCATGCAATTGACATGAAGATGACAACATACCCTAGATTGTTTGATCTGTCAAATGTCTTGGTCTACCTTTATTTTACTCCATTTATTTATGCGGCTCTGTTTTATTCTCCTTATCTTAGTCTTCATAGCTTTAAATCAACAATAGGTAGAATTCCTATGGTTAGTGTTATTAAGTTGTACGGCTATAATCCTTCATAATTTGTTATTTGCTTTTATACCTTAGATTCTTATTCTAAAGTATATAGCCATGTTTTAACTGTAGCTTGTGGATCAACCTAGCATCACACAGTTCACACTAAACCATAAACCCCATATCAAACAAACTATCTTGATGTGCGACTCTGGCTGAACTCTGATTTATTTATGTGGCCAACAAAAGTGGAAGCTTATAGTTGTAGAATTTAGAAAATGTTACTAGTCATGCGCTTGTGATATTAACAGAGCAAAATCTTCATGTTTTCCTTTCCTCTGCCCCAGAAACAGGATGTGGTTGTCTTAAAAGGGTTGCTTCATCAAGCAGCAATGGGAAGCTTATTCATTGGACAGAAGAAAAGGCAACACTTCTCTGAGACCTTCTGACCCAACTAAATGTTATCTTTCCTTGCCTTCCTACAGAGCTAGGTGGACTATCAGAATAAATGTTAATTGGAAGAAAAAGAGGCTTGCATTTAATATCATCACATAACTGGTTCTTAAAATAGAACATAGAATCACAGGGCTGGAAGAGAACTTGGAGGTCTTCTAGTCCAACCCCCTGCTTGAGCAGAAGACTTTATACCATTTCAAACAAATGGCCGTCCAATCGCTTCTTAAAAACCTCCAGTGACTGAGCAGCACCAATTCCCAGAAACATGCCATTCCACTGATTAATTGTTCTCACTATCAGGAAATTTCTCCTTAGTTCTAGGTTGCTTTAATGATCTTCCACCTGTTACTTCTTGCCAAATCTTGGACAGCTTTGAACGCTTGTTTGGCTTTTCTTGTGACCAGGAATGCTTGACCAAATTGATTCCAACCAGCTTTCTTTCTTTTCTTTTTTTTCTGGAAACGAATAGTTTTGCAAATAATAAAATTACTACAAATACTATTTGTTACTTGATTGCGATGAGCCACCCAGACTCATTGACAGTTGGGCAGCATAGATATTTATTTATTTAAGATTTTCCCAAATTACATCCTCAGGCTTGTTACTTGTAAAGTATGAGGATATATTAAATGGAAAATAAGGAAGCTGAAATGCTATGATATAAAATGCTGGTTTTTTTGTATCAGGTTTTGTACTTGAACAGTATTGTTGCAGAAATATAAATTACATGAGCAATCAGGTTAGTTTATGACACAGGCAGTGTTTTATTTCCAAAGAAAGACAGGTTCTCTTACCAAGAAAAGTTGAGTCCTTAATGTTTAATTCAGTGTTTCCTTTATGTATTTCTATATATACTTTGAGAGGAGGGGCCTGCATTTTGAAATTATTCCTTATTCTTAATCTCTTGTAATCTCTTCCTTATGTCTTGTAAATTTCTGTAACACATACACACAGGATTTACTCTCATCTGTGCCTGCTATACAGGCAATCCTTGACTTATAATCATAACAGAACCTGCCCGTTATGGTTGTAAGTCATTAATGATCATTTGCACTGGTCATTAAGCAAACCCATTGTTTGCTATGGGGCATTTTTGTCAAAAACAAAGTAAATGCTGGTTTTGATCAAAAACATCATAAATTGTGTACATTATGACCGCAGGATGGTCAAACAGCTCTAAATGCAGGCCAGTTTCTGAATTCCTGAAATGTGGTCATGTGACTGTCCATTGAAACTTTGGAACTGAGTTGTAAAAACCTTTGGGGTAACTACGAACAGTCATGAAGCGACTGGTCATAAATCAAGGATTACCTATATGCCTTTTCAAGCAACTCAAACCATAGTATATCCACAGTCTCTCATTCCTTTCACTCTGCCAATACTACTAGTACATATTTAACCCAGCTCAGCATTCATATTTACATTTTATTCTTCTTTAAACATGATCGTGTATCCTCTGAATTCCAAGATTCATTTTTGCCAAACCCCCATATTAAGCATCATTTCTGAAGTTAGGATCACAAAGAATCTTGAAATAGAGTAATTCAGCTGTTATTTGTTATTGCTTTCCATCCCATGCTTAGACAAATTTCTATTAGTGAATCATCAAAAAATGTCTTATTTTTAAAGAATACTTCTAATTGCTGCATAGAAATTAATACCCAAACATCTTAGTCTGATGGTTATTCCGTTTCGTATAACATGATCTATATAAGGAATCTACAATCATTTGCATATGGAAGGATTTTCACTCATATAAGAATTATATAAATAGGGATGGAACCTGTACTATTCTCTGAGCATTCATTTGTTTGCCAGCGTCAACATGATTCTGAATGTGTCAGAACTGAACTGGAAATAATGTTCTAATGAAGGAAAGATGTTGATTTTTTTTTTTAGAACTCTCTGATATTTCCTGTGAAATGATGTAAGAGGGAGAAGAAGAGGAAGTAGAACTTCTGCCTTCTTGCCGAGCACAAATTAAATGTAAAAGCATACATTCAGAAAAGGCTGTGGTCTGTTTTACTTAGGTAGTCCAATGCTGGTCTGAACTAAGATCAAAAATTCTATAATACATTAGTTGAACACTGTATGAGCGAATCTACAATCTGGTTCACATAATGTGCTAAAATATGGCTTGCATAACCAGGATATCTACGGTTAAATTAGTTGACTTGAATTATGCAATCAAAGCATAATCTGTAATTTACCAATTACAATGATCCACTGCTAGGCCATAATATGGCATCTTTGGTCTTGAATAACTGTATTCATGAAATCAAGCCAGTGGGAGTTATAAATATGCTTATGTTAGAATGATCTGAAGATCCAACCCATCTAACATAAAAAGCAATGTATGACCTTTTCCTTATTTTTCCATTCATTTCCACACCATGTTTGTTTCAACATACTTTCTATACTTAACAAATATACAACTGACATTGAATCTGAAGCTCAGTTCCCCCATCTATCTGTTGGAATGGGGCAGGGGTCTCCAAACTTGGCAACTTTAAAACTTGTGGACTTCAACTCCCAGAATTCCTCAACCAGCCAGCCATGCTGGCTGGGGAATTCTGGGAATTGAAGTCCACAAGTCTTAAAGTTGCCAAGTTTGGCGACCCCTCGAATAGGGGGAGGATAGGTCATCCAAACTGTTATGTTTTAAATAAATAAAAAAGAAAAGAAAATTGTGAAGATGGGCCATTTGAGGCTAATAGAATTTTGCCTCAAATGGCTTAACATCAAGATGCTTCAAATGAGTCTTGATTTGTACTACTAATTAGAAAATAAAAACCAATTGTTCCTGATATAGTATTTGGCAGGGCTTTTTTTCCTCATAGAACGCCCAGAATGGAGTTCCGGCACCTTTTTTGGATGGAACCTTGTAGGGTAGGCAAGGCAGGTTGTATGACGTGTGTGAGTTCCGGCACTTTTTTTTTTTTTTAGAAAAAAAGGACTGGTATTTGGGCATATTGATCCATCAAATACTTGATATGCTAAATATGAAATGTCTTTTACAGGCCTCAATGATTACCGTCGGTTGTACTGACATCCATCATTATGAAATGCTTTTGAGAAGCTGATAAAGGACATTATTGTATCTAGCCTCCTGCCAGCAGTTGACCTGCTTCAGTTTGCTTACAGAGGATGCTATTTTCTCTGTTCTCCATCTGAGCTTGGAGCACTTAGAGGAAAGAAATACTCATGTGCGTTTGTTGTTTGTTGACTTCAGTTCAGCATTTAACACAATCATTCCCCAGCATCTAGTAGACAAACTGGGCCCTTTAGGCTTAAACACTTCTTTGTGCAACTGGATTCTTGATTTTCTAACAAGCCCCAGTATGTGCGAGCTGGAACAAATATTTCTAACACCATTTTGTTGAGCACAGGTTCTCCTCAGGGCTGCGTCCTAAGTCCACTGCTGTTCACCCTTTTGACCCATGACTGTTGTGCTAGGTGGCCACAACCATATTGTGAAGTTTGCAGATGATACAACAGTAGTGGGCCTTATTCAAGATGACAATGAGGGTGCTTATTGCAAGGAGGTTGAGGGTTTGGTGGACTGGTGTAAGGAAAACAGCCTAGTATTAAACATTGGAAAAACCAAAGAGATCATTGTCGATTTCAGAAAAGGCAGGCACAACCACACTCCTCTGTGCATCAATGATTCACCTGTGGAGATGGTTACCAGCATCAAATTCCTGGGTGTGCAGTTAACAAGTAGGCTGACTTGGTCGCTCAACAGCGAGACACTGGTGAAGCGGATATAGCAGCACCTGCATTTTCTGCGTCACATGAGAAAAGCACATCTTCTTTCCCCTGTCCTTATCACTTTCTACAGAGGGACGATCGAAAGCATCCTGTCATATTGTCTGGTTTGGAAGCATCACTGCTTCAGACAGGAAGGCAGTGCAGAGAGTGCTGAGGATGGCTGAAAAGATTATTGGAAGTTCCCTCCCTTCCATCCAGGACATAGCATATAAGTGTTGCTTGAGCAGGGTCCACAAAAAATGACAATAAAGGTTATCTAACTATCTATCTTGAATTTAACAAAGTATAAAACAAAATATCCAAACAGAAGCAAAATACACTGGCTTACATCCACAAGCTACTTTTCTGCACTTGCTCATATATAATATCTAATCTAATTTACAGTAAAATACTTATTTGAAAGATTACTGTATTTATCTGAAAGATTGAAACAATCTCTACCAAACAAAATATATATATAGAAAAATAGTCTACCAATATCATATTCTTAGTGAATGTAAGATAATCACCCATTTTAAAAGTATATCCTTTGACTCTTTGGTCTCAGTCATAGCTCAGAACCACACTGTGTCGTTTCCTGCCATGATCGCAGAATATATTTCCTTCTGACTCAGGTATAGCTCATGGTTGGCTGGGGTATTCTGGGAGTTGAAGTCCACACATCTTAAAGTTACCAAGTTTGAGAAACACTGCTTCTGAAGCTTAGCAATAAGTGGTTTCTCACTGGGGAAACTCTTGCTTCAGCCCACTTCCTAATCTTCAATTATCCACCCCACCCAGCCATAGCTGGTAAGTTGTCATGTTGCCATAATATTCTCAGATTGAGCTTCCTAAATAAAGCAAAGGAGCATGTTTTCTACTTCTCCCAAAGAAAAAGATATGCTGCTAGGTGATATCTGGCTTTTCATTCTCCCACTGATTAGTTGGGAAGTGCTGATTGGCTTATTTTAAGTTCTCAGTGGCTGTGATGAAGACAATCATAGCCTGTTAGAAAAATAGTTAATAAGTTTACAGAGTGGTAACGGTGACTATGTGGAAGTATCTCTTGATTTCTTCTTGTGTACATACAGCATCTCCAGTCTCATGATCCATTTTATTTGTAAAAACGTTGTGCTCCATCCAACAGTCATTCTTTTTCATTAGTCTTTGAGAATTGCTGTGAAAGGGCCTTCACAGAAAACGTCATCACAGTGATCTATTTGTCATTTGTTAATTAAGAGTTTAAATATTACAAATACTTACTACAAATAGATCAGTTGTAATGATATCATTTTCTTTTGCTTCTAGTCTTTTCGTAGATACCTTATTTTCACATGCATACTGTATGGCAAAGGGCAGCCTCTCAGGATTTCAAAAGAAGAATTTAAATTTTCCCCAGATCAGATGGAGGGTAGCAATCCTTGGCAAAGAACTGAGTATGATTTTTTCCCCCTCCTAAATTATTTCTTGCTTCTTACAACCTCCTCTTCAGAAGACACATTTGCTGGTGGCACAAAATATAATGGCAGGATTAGCATGTGGAACAACATTTGTAAAGCAAGCATCCCATCCAGTGTGCAGGCATGTGCACTATATCAGAGGTCTCCAACCTTTCTTGATTGGCAGACCAGAGGGAAAGGGAGGGGGAAGCATTTTATGTGCGCCCGTGTACACAAACGGGTCCACGAGCACGCGCGACACAAACAGGGTGGTGCTAGTGCCCACATGACACTCACTAGTACTGCCTCTTTTCCCCATCTGATGCCCCATTTTCCCCACGCCATGCCCCATTTTCCCCACGCCGTGCCCCATTTTCACCCCCTTTTCCCCATGTGGCGCCCCATTTTCACCATGCAGTGCCCTGTTTGCGTAGCGGCGCTAGCACGAGTGGGGGTGAGTGCGTGCATGTACGCGCACTGGCTAGCTTGTTCTGCGGCCCGGTGGCCAGTAGGCCACATCCTGGTAGTGGGCCGTAGCCCACAGATTGGGGACCCTTGCACTATATCATGCAGTTAGGCAAATAAAAAATAAAAAAAGGCCAGGAAATGAGTACTTCCACAAATTACAATTTTGAACATGGCTGACAGAGAATGATCACCCTATAACACTTCACAGGTTGTTAAATGCGTTCTCCTAGCTGAATCAAATTTATAGAGATTTTAAACAAGTGTTTAAAAATCTCCATGTCACACTGCTGGATTTGTAACAGAATATATATAAAAATATAATTTCAAAGGTTAAAATAGATTCCAACTAGTGTACATATCTATCAGACAATCAAATGTATGAGAGAGTACTTTTTAAAAACAGTTATTGATCCTAAAGAAAATATGCTCCCTTTTTAATCTTAAGTACATTTTAACCATCATCTTAATTTAGAACACATAATTAAAATACAGCAATGATTTCTGAAGTGATTCATACGCATTTCTAAGTTCAACTGAAAAGAACTCAGAGATAGATACAGAGATAGATTTGATCATTTAGTTAAGGAACATATACTGATTTGAATTAGGCTCTCCTCGATATGATCTGGTTGTTGTCACACAGCCATAAATTTTGGCCCACATCTATCTTTATTCAAAACACATTTTACAGATTTCAATACTCAGAATAGGAAAAAGCCTATTCATCCTGAGAATATCCATATACTGTATACAATAGAAAGTTATCTTGTCTACCAATGTCAGCTCTGAAATATATATCCCTCTCTAGGCCTTGTTGCACTGAACCAAGTTTTATTTTCAGGGATCAGACACCTCAAAGCAATCATTTCTTGCCCCAACCTAAAAACTTCAAGGGTTAACCGTCTGCAATGACTTGCTGTACGCTGAAAAAAGGCTTCAAGGTCCCTGCATAAAAATATAAGAAGGTTGCTTTACCCACCAGAAGATTGAGGCTCTGCCATGATGAAATCCTCAGCAGGACCCCCAGGTTTGGACCCCAGCACAAATCCTTGGATACTTCAGGAGCCACTAACTCTGGTAGGCAGCCCCAGGGACACTGCATACTTTGCAGAGTTTCTGAGCCCACAGCCACCGAAACTTCACTGCTTCCTGCTGACTACATTTCCGTATCAAGTAACTTACTTGTTTCTTCATTTGCATATTTTTCAATTTACAAATAAGAGCCCCCAACCTCTGGTGGTAAATCTAATGCATAAAGTCTGCCTTTAGCCTATGCCAGATTACTCACCTTAGTTTCTATTAAGAAAACAACCATCTGAAAACTATACTATAAAAGTGTTAATAGTGTTCAGCATTTTATTCCTTTGATGGCATTAGTGCTGGGGCAGAGACAAGGCATTCTTCAAGGTCTGATATCAAAACTGTGGATCTGTTTTACACGGAGGTTCTAATCGTACTTTCTTCATCTGCTTCGAAATAATTTTGGAAGACCATTTTAATCAGGTAGGCACTCATTCCTTTTTTTCTAGATTAGTCTATAACTGTCCATTTTCTTAGTTACTGAGCTGCACCATGTCTTCACTAAACCTGCAAACTTCTTGGCTAAAGATGGTTCAAAGAGAGAGGCCACATTAATCACACTGAAAAGCAAAGCAAAGAAATAAAAACATATCCATCCCCAGAAGCCAGAAAATATACATCTATTGGCTCTGCCCTTGCAGATTACATGGCCCAATCAAATGGAATTATGCTATCCAAAAAAAGTGATGTGTAGTTCTTAATTGCCAAAGATTCTCATCTCTTCCCTTTGGAATTCCAACACGAAGGATATAGTTGGGTAATAAAATACAAGATAAAAATATAAGTTTAAGGCAAATTTGCAAACATGGAGATGATTATTTCTGTTCAAGGTGATCTTATTAGAAGGCATTAGAGACCAACCAGGATGCTGTTTGTTTTATTTCAACTTGGTGCACTATGTGGACTTATCCCCTTGATTTAAACCAATTATTGTTTATTCAGCAAACCATGGTTTAAAAATGGCTTGGCACAATGTATGAATCCAGTCATTGAATCTGCAAGGTGAATTTAGATATTTCAGTTTACAAAGTAACAATAGGAACATAGAATATTTTATCACTAAAGGTATAATCTATCTAAATATTGATCTTAAGAATTTAAAAGGATGAAATAATAGCTTATTTCATCTGGCATTCCTTACAACAATCATAAAGACTAGCAAGCATAGTGAGATGAAGTGCAGTCGACCTTTTATGTACCATTGCTAT
The DNA here is from genome assembly GCF_001527695.2 of Protobothrops mucrosquamatus. Lineage (NCBI taxonomy): Eukaryota > Metazoa > Chordata > Lepidosauria > Squamata > Viperidae > Protobothrops > Protobothrops mucrosquamatus. Next base: position 676,548 of record NW_015386704.1, read on the forward strand.
ACACTTTTTGTGCTGTAATAACTTCCGCTCAGGCAAGTTATTTTATTATGCCCATTGGGGGTTGCATCCTGGGCTTATTTTAAGAAGGCAGCCCCCAGTCTCTGGGAAAGCCAAAATAAGAACAGTGATTTACTAGTAATGATTTCTTCAAATTAGGGACTGTCCATGGTAAGAATAGTTGGAAAATATGAGCATTTACCCGGATGCAAGTAAAACTATACTTTTTTAAAAAAAGTTGAACCTAATTTAATGCCAAATCTTGTGCTTCTGATAGTGTCATCAATGCAATGATCATGAATTTGGGCAAACTCCGGGAGACAGTGGATGATACAGGGGCCTGGCATAATATGGTCCATGGGGTCGCGAAGAGTTGGACACAACTTAGGGACTGAAAAACAACAACTTGTGCCTCTGTGGTGCAACTGCAGAATTTGCTCAGAACTTTCAACATTTGTTGAAGTCACGACAGCTGCTGTAATGTTATTTTACAGACTTTAAAAATGCCCCCATAGTACTCTGGGTAGTAACAAATCTGCCTTCTAGGATAAAAAGGAGGGTTTCAGTTTAGAATCTCCCACAACAAGCTAGTATGTATTACACTCTGAAGATCTGACTTATGCATTGTCTTCAGTGCAATGTGTTTTAATTTTTTGGTCTATTTCCTGTTTCTAATTTTTGTTAGCCACCCTGAGTCACATGGTTGAGAGGGCAGATGTCTGCCTGCCTGCCATCTGTCTGTCTGCCTGTCTGCCCATCCACCCACCCATCTTCTGTTCAGTCATGTCCAATTCTCAGAGACCACCTGGACAAGCAGGGTTTTTTTTTCCCCAGAAGGGCTTGCCATTGCCTCCTTCCTAGAGATGACTAGCCCAAGGTCACACAGCTGGATTTGAAGAACTGTTAACTGTTAATGATAAGTGAGTCAAGAGGAGGAAATAAGGTCTTGAGCATCTACTTCTGCATTCTTGAAGCCACAAAAAATATCTCATCTACCATGTTTCCAAGTCTTATTTACCAATGATATTTCAAACTCTCTTAACCCAAAGTTAGTATAATGCTCAAACCTCTGTCTAGTTTCAAAAACTCTTTATAACCAACTGGTTAAAAGTGATGTGGTTTTTCTTTTTCTTTTTTTTGGACAGGAACCATCTAACTCTTTTTGGCCACCAGTTGGCAAGAAATAATTGAAGGGCCTGCAGTACAGAAAGGAGGAAATAATATAGAGAAAAAGATGAAGCTAAATTCTAAAATATCTAAAAATTCCTATGCAGGCTTTGGTCCCATGCACTGCCAGCATATAAATCCACAAAGAATCCTGCCCCCCATAAAAGGGGGGGGGGTCACTCCTAAACTATTAAACACAACCACATTGGGGGAAAAACTTGATTAGTTGTTTACAATAATGATGATTATTCAAGTCACCAAATAACCTCATCTGAGATAACAAAACTCTTACCTATGTTTCTAAAAGTACATAAACTGACACAAACAGGATAGGACTGAAGCCTAATCAAAATCCATTCCTGACCTACTTACATTAATAACCATGTTCATCAGGATGGTGATGAAAGCCTGTCTCTATCACCTCCTCATGTACTATTTATTTATTTTATTACATTTAGAGTCTGCCTGAGTTCAGATGATTCTGGGCAGCTTACATTATAAAAAAAGAAAAAGAAAGTAATATGAAAAATTCTGTTTTTGAATGCTAAGATGGAAAACGATGATCTCCACTCATAGATTTTTCTCATACATGTTAAGTGGCTATATGGATTAAGTTCAAGAAGCTAGTTGAGTTATAATCTATATGGCATTATTGAGATCTATTTTGTTTTATTGCTAGTTGCCTTGAATATCTTATGAATAGAAAAGCAGATAGTTGAAATCTGTTGAATCGGTTGAACAGACAAACAAGAATACTTTTATATGTATTTATTATTTAATACACTATGAAAGCAATGCTGAAAATTAGTTCTGGGGTGTCTGAGAATTAAAAAAGGAACAAGAGCTACATCTATTCCTCAGAGAAGATAATGTTGCCTATCCTATCTCAGAAAGCCTCTAGGCCTGCAGCTCCCAACCTTTTCTATACCCCTACCCCTAGAATGCTTCTGATATATTCTCGCACCCCTTATAAAAGTTCGAAATAACGGCAACGAATTATGCATATATACTATAATTTTGAAAACCCAAGTTTTTGCACCCTCTGGAATGTCGTCTCACACCCCGGTTGGGAACCCCTGCTCTAGGCAGTCAGAAAAGAGACAATTGCTTCATCAAAAATGTCTGAAAGCAGTTATGGACTCACCACACTATTTCTTTGGAGGCAATCCTCAGAGAACAAAGGGAGAAAAGATTTATTAAGATGTGGCTTAAAGGTCAAAAGATAGATAAGAAACTTTTCTGACCCCCAACTGTTTTTTTTAATGTGCATTTCCTTTAAATAGTGACTTGGAGCTCATCTTTAATACAGAGATTTAACAGCAACAGGTCCCACTTCTGTGTGAATGTGTGAAAGCCTTTCTTTTGCACACACTTAGCTAAGTCAACATCTGTTTTGGCAGACAGAAAGGCCTTGAAGATGAGTGACATAAAGAACAATTTATTGGCTAAAGCAAAGGGATGTGTTAGCATCTGATTCTATGAATACACCAATGCTTGGTCCATAGTTTTCAGAGTTATGTACTGAAAACTGGTGCTCATTGTGGAAAGTAAAGTCTAGACATCACAGTAACAAGCTTTTCTTCCAGGATTCTAGATTGGCTTAAAAGTTCTAGTCTTTCGGGGTATCTCTTAGTTGAACTTTGATTACAGACTGATAATGCACTGATTGCCTCTGGGCTGCCTCTGATATATCTCTGGGACTCTGTTTGCTCAGTGGTTTTTTTCCCCATAAAGTCTTGGCAATTCATTTTCGAAAGAAACAAAGGTATGTGAAATGAATCCCCTCCTGTTTACTATGTATGTGTAATAATGCTTGCAACTGTGCTTATTAAATAATAAAGCTGTGTGTTTGTGTTTCCTCTGACAGCCTCCTTTCATGAGCTTTGGTTGGCAAATATGAAACCCTGTTTTCTTACATCATTAATATTTCACTGAGGCTGAGATCATATGAAAAGTCATATGGGTTGTGAAGCCCTATACAGGGTTGTTCCTTAAAACTCATTTAAATGGCTACCAACTCACCCTTGAACCAACAAAACAAACTATACTGGCATAAAATGCTTTGTCCCCATTGCCCATTTCTATCTTGCCACAGGCATACTGCCATTAAATATAGAGCTTGTTAAGGAAAGAGATGGGTGGATAACCTCAAAGGTGTTTTCCCTTTCTCCCATCAAACCCCATCAGCCTGGGAAAACATACAGCAGTCACTCTCAACATGAGGATAGACCTGGGACCCAGAAGAAGATGAGTTTTGATATCTAGATTTTGTCCAACTAACAGGGAAAAGGCTTGTGAGGAGGAAGGGGGAAAGAGTGGGATGAAAGAGCTCCCGTTATACCGTGTAATATCCCATCACCTGTTAGCGTGGCTAATTTTACTTGTGCTTAAAAATAATCTGACAAGCATGCAGGAAGGTTGTACAACGTAGCAAGAATCCTGCTGTCCTGTACAATCCTTGTGCTTCTCTCAGTTGCTAAAAAAGGGTCCATGGTGGATGCAAAGTACAGTGGAAGATTCCTCCTGGCTCATACCATCCCCACCCTGGCCTCTCAATCCTTTGGGCTGCTTTTGAACCCAGGAAGAGTGCTGAGCCTATATTCAAATGCAGTCAGGACAGCAATTGCATGATATGAGATTAGAGGTCTAGGTGCCATGAAGTGCCAAAGCAAATAGCAGCTCTCTCTTCCTCCTTCATTGCACAGACATTCTGCAGCTGTGGATGATCAGCTACTATTTGGGCTGACCCAGATCTCCAAACCAGAATTAGCTTGGAGAGAGCCCAATTTGAAACCCTGGCCTGTCCCATTCCCACAACAGAAGGGGCCTTGAGGGCAGTGTCAAGGGAATGAGGAAGTCCACCCCAATCTACAGATGTCAATAGGTGCCAGATGGGGTCATTTTAACAGAGCCACCAGGTAGAGTTGTTTGTGAAATATATCAGACTGTATCCACAGCAAAGCTACTGAACTTGTTGCATGGTGATTTTAACCCCTGAACGCCTATGGACCTTAAGAATGGTCTGGATGTGAAGTAATGCAGTGTCACGAAGACATGGCAGAAAAAAGAGGCTGCTTACTTGCATATGGGGAAAGGCCCTCAGGCACCAAGCCCAAGTGAAGTGATTTCGAAAAAAATCATGCTCTTCTCAGCCTATCACTGAGAGGGAAATAAGGCTGTGAAACTATTCCCATTACTTCATGCTCCCTGCAGAAAAGGATGGATATAAATATATCAAATGAAGTATCTGAGCAGAGACCTATGACAAGTGTCATCTATAACAGGCTGCACACTAAAATTCTCTCTTCTGCATGTTGATGCAAAGTACTGGTGGAATGAAAGCAACAGTTATCTTGGCTTGCAGGTTTGTTGATTAGTTATCCTAGCTTGCATAGAATAGTGTAAGTATGTTTGAGATAAAACTGGCCTGTGGTTGGCCAAAATGTATTCAAAGTGACCAATAATGTGCCCTTGCAGTCAGCAGGAAATGCTGCATATAACACAGTGTAACTAAAGCCAGCAAGCTATATCTTCTCTATGTTACTAAAAAAAATAGCATTACATGAAAGCACTGATTGATTAAAGCCACAATGGGCAGCAGAATTGAAGGATCCACACACTAGTATTTCCTTTTCTTTTTTTCTTATTGAGTGCCTTTTACTTACTTTTCCCAACTCCTTTTCTGCAATTTGCATATCTTTACTTATCTCCAACTTGCCACGACCAACTCATTACAGTCAACTTGCCACAGGACAACTCACCATGGCCAACTTGCCATGGGACATCTTGCCAAGAAATGGTGGAATAGAATTATTGAAGAAAGGATGCAAAAGGAGGGACAGAATGAAATGTGGAATGACAAAAATTAAAATTATTTTAAAATTATTTTAAATAATTACATTGAATTGTTGAATTATCCTGCGGCAAGTTGTCCCCTGGCAAGTTGGCCACAACCAGTTGGCTGTGGCGAATTGGCCGTGATGAGTTGGCTGTGCCAACAATAGCGTAAGGTTAGAGGTTTCCCTTTTCGTACTACGGTACATATGTCATATCTGAGGGTCCTACAATCGGCAGGACCCACTATCGGATTATTTAAACTTCTCTTGAACTAAGTTCATTTCTACTAGAATTACAAACAACGATAATAAGAATTACTTCGAGACTCTGAATGGTAAGTGTGTACACTATTCTCTCCGAACGGCTGCCTGGCTGGTGCAAGCATTCAAAATGGGATACTTGCTGAGAAAGCAGGAGACAGACTGGAGCAATTCAAACAATTTAATTTCAGCAGGGCCTGAAGGCATGCCTCCTGTAATAATAACCATAATAATGATTAAATCATCATCACTTTTATTTTGTGCCTTTGAGTCTCTGTTGATTACTCTAACTGCCTAGACTGGTCCTAGCAGTTTCCCTGGCTACATTTTCAGAAGTGGTTGGCCCTTACAGTAGTTTCTTCCTAGGGCTGAGAGAGGATTGGCCAAAGGTCAGTCAGTTGGCTTTGTGCCTAACACAGAACTAGAACTCATAGTCTCTCGGTTGCTAGACTAATGCTTTAGTTTAAACACTATGTCTAAATGGCTATCAATAATAACAATACAGAATATTAATAATTTGGCAGAGTGTATATGCATTATTTCTTGCAATTCTCAAGCCACTATATTTTGTGGGTGAGAGTAGATAGAATATTGTGTTCTGTGCCTCAGGTCCTTTGTTTGTATCTAAAATGACACATTATCTTAGCAAATGCCCATTTCTAATTATGAGTTTGCCAAGATAACATAAGGAAGCACTGAAGGATGCATTTGCAGAAGGGAATCGTCAAGTTATAAAAGTGGAGCCTCCACTGATTCGAAACCTACACAAATGTATTTGTGCAATGTCTGGTTAAGGGCCAATTTATCTCCTGCCAAGGTCAGGCTCAATACTGATGTTTGAAGCCTTGTTGGGACATACACTGAATAAAAATGGTCTCTGGTTATTTCTGACAGAGAATAATAGATCTAGTGAAGTGTTTAGCATCCCTTTGCTATCTGCCAATTTTGTATTACAATTAAGTGCCCAAGTACAGCTTAAAATGTGGACTTGTACATCTCACTTTTTAAAAATAAATTGCTTTACTCACAATGAAATAATATCAAGATATATGAATCTGAACTTCATATAATTTAAGGCAGGGATTGATAATTTTGTGACTTCTGGATTCCTGGACTTCAGTATGCATTAGTTTCTGCTTGTCAAAGGATTGATGGTTTTAATCAAAAGCTTCTGGAGGACACTAATTTAACTCTCCCTGATTTAAGCTACTATCTTCTTTTGTAACAAAGGATGAATGATATCCTGAAGTCTGTTTTTCTGTTTTACACATACTGTATCGCACATATAAATGATACTTGGTAATATGCCATTTCACATAATTTCCACTAGATCCATTGTTGCATTATCACTGAATGTTTTTGACAGTACCATCAAAGAAATACTTATTTTCCCCCTGGTTCTTTAACTTGGCTTCTACTTGATGTTTGCCAGCATTAAAACAAAACTGTCAGTGAAATAATGTACTATGAAAGCTCATTTTTGCTGATTTAAAATACTATTAGTGAAATTTACATTATTAACCAAAAAGAAATGGATTAGATATTGGATCAGAGGGCAGGAACAGACAGGTTGTAAGCGTACTGCGAAGGAGAGATGCTGGGGGGGGGGGGGGGGG
>NW_015386704.1:684804-724765 GCF_001527695.2 Protobothrops mucrosquamatus
GAGAAAGAAAAAAACCAATATTTAAACACATCTTTTGAGGAGGGGGAGAAATTAAATTCTGGGAACCAAAAAGAACTGTGGTTCAAACAAAATACAGAATTTGAAATAAGAGATTAAACTGGCATCCTACACCATAGGGTTCTTATGGGGTAGTAGTCTCCTCTGATCACCTAAAGGATGTTTATTAAATTTGTTTAATAAATAATAGAATATCATTCCCTCAGAGATAAGATTGGCCTCAACTTGTTACTTCTCTAAAAGGCCTTGAAGCCATGGTTTGGTCAGCAGGCTTGGAGATCACATTTGGAGCCAATTAAGTGGCTTGTCTGATTCTGCTGTCAGCACCATGGGGTGGAGGGTATGTGGGGGACGGTGATAAATTGTGAATTTTTAATTGCAGATTTTTAATGTTGTGCACGGCCCAGAGTCACTGTGTGTGATTTGGGTGGCTAAATAAATTTGTTTAATAAATAAATGCACAAGATGAAATTGACAAAACACACTCCAGTAAATAAAAAACTTCTAGTACTTACCATCTTGCTGTAAAAGTTCCCGAAAACACTGGAATTTTTTATCTATGTCTCGTAGATTCTTGGTGATTTGAAGGAGCCTGTTAGAGCAGAATTTACTACCACCCAGGCTTTCTGCGGTGGCCCAAGTAGCACTCAGGAGTTCCGGATTATTGGTTAAGGATTGAACATCCAGTGCTGACTGCTTGCCATTGCAAGGGTATCTAAAATCATTGGGATCCATCCTCGGACTCCAGTTAGAGTTTATATTCACCACTGTTGTTCCTCAATGCTAGCAAATTCTGTATTCGGGCTAGCTTCAAAACCTACTGTAGCACATCAACCCAATTAATTCTCAAGTCTCCAAATCTTTATGCTTTTCCTTGGTGCCTTATCCTCAGTTTCCAGAAAGATATTCCTGTAGTTTTATAAAAATCTAACAATTCCTCTGGCAAGTCACAGTCCATTAAGGGCAGCTGAAAAATCTTCATAATTCGAGTGAACGTTAAGAGGACAGCGATCTAGATAGGTTGAGGAACAGATGTCCTCAATTTCTCAGCATTAAGATGAACACAATGTTTTCCATTAAAACGTCCAGCTTGACAGTTTTGTGAAACACAATCCAAAGCAAGCCTGCATTTTCTGTAGAGAAAAACAAGTACGAAAAGGGAGGAAATTGTTCTTTAAAGAGTTCCCCGAAAGATTATTGAAGAAAAGTGTTTCCTAGAATGTGACATTAATTCTGGAGAAGAATGCCTCATATTTTCCAAAAAGTGAATCTCCTGCTCACTTTCTCTTTGAAATGCTGTACCTTTAGAGATCAGAACGTGTCCAGCTGCGACCTGCCATTCTTGCTCTCAATTTCACCTGAGAACTAGATGCGGAAATGCCAGGACACGTCCCCTATCAGTGAGGAATGGATGAGCCATTTGGGTTATACACACAAGAACGACAGACAGTGCGGCTTTTCCACATTCCTTTTGCAGGAGTGATGAAATCAGAGGCTTCTTCCCACAGTATCTCTGTACTACTTGAAAGGAAGACAATCCTGCTTTACTCTCTCTTATTAACCACTTCCTACCTGAATACCTAGGAAAAGTTTTCAAGGTGTAGTTCAAAGGCCACAGGTGGAAGGGGAACCTTCCCAAATGGGAGTCACAATTGAATGGGAGAAGGCCTGTCTGCATTTTTGAACTTGTGCTTGCAAGCTAAATTGCAGAAATTTAGTGTGGGAGAGGGGAAAAAAAGAAAATAGTTTAAAAACTAAATTATGAACAAGGGAAGTATCCCTTGTTATTTACATCTTTTTCTATCACAATACCCTCAAGAATGGTGAGAACTGAAGTCCTAAATATCTGGAAGACATCATGATCTGGAAAATGGCACTAAGTATCTTATGACTCCCCCCGCCTCTTCAGAATGGAGATAATATTAATTTATTGCACGATAAAGTCAGATGTGTGGTTCTACATGCAATGAATATTTGTGCATGTGTTTTATCTGAATGTGCACACATTTTATGGCCTGATACCTGACATAGCCCTCAGAACTAACAAGATTGCCTGTCCTTCCTTGTAAGACTAAGTAAGACTGTAAGACTGTTAAGTAAGTAAGACCTTGTAAGACTGTTGTAAGACTAAGACAGTGGTGGCGAACCTATGGCATAGGTGCCAGAGGCGGCACTCAAAGCTCTCTCTGTGGGCACGTGCGCCATCGCCCCAGTCCTAGGCCTTCAGCTGGGTTTTATAAAAACTTTTTGCTTTAGGCCTCCGCCGCCGTGTGCAAAAAAAAAAAAGAAAGGGTTCAATCAGTCAATTTTAACCCACCCGGCACTCGACGATGCATAAATGGGTTTTGGGTTGCAGTTTGGGCACTCAGTCTCTAAAAGGTTCGCCATCACTGGACTAAGACAATATATATTGAGGTAGAGCCAACTGTTTTCCAATATTAAAATTCTGCATATTTAATTATGATGCAGTATCATCCGCATAAAGTAGATCCTGGATACCATATGCAGATTGGGGTTGAGACTTCTCAGAGAATGGAAGATGGGCTAAGACCACATGGTGAATTCATTGTTTGAAGTTAAATCCAGATCAACAGCTTTCTAAAGCTAAACACTGTGCCATATGTGCTCAATTTGCAAGATTAAGATGCTATTCAAATTCAGGAACAAAAGCCTTTCATTTGTAAATAATCCAACCAGGAACAAAAACATTTATATCAAAAAAGAAAACAAAAATGTTCTTAACTAGTCTGGGAAAAGATAAAAACAAAATTAAAAAGCCTAGCTTGTTCTTGTTCTTGGAACAGAGGTCCAGTATGGAAAAAGTAGCAGGTAAAGGGTTTTTTCCCCCCTTTCTTCCCTTCTTTACAGTCTTAAATTTAAAAGAAAAGTGGAGCCTAGCATCAATTTGAACAGATTTTAGATTGTTTCAGTACCACGTGATTTAAATTAGGAAGATAATACTTAAGAACGCATGAAGTAACACTGTATTAGATCTAAAAAAGAAAACATTTTAACAATTGCATGAAAATATATCACGATGGAAAGAACTACAAGAAATTAGGCAACATTCTTTTTTTAAAAATTCTATTTAATCAAACAACAGGATTACTATGCATTCACGTTGCAGAAAACAGCAGGACCCATACTAACTAAAAATAAATAATCACTGTAGCAAGTTAGACAAAATAATGCTTGTAGGTTTTCATGATTGTGATGATGATGCATTATCCATAATTCTTGATATCTCAATAGTTCTCAATTATTAGGAATATAGCTAGAAAAAAATTACTTAATTTAGAAAATTTTCTAAATAAATAAATAAATAGTACTATAATTCTTAGATCAAAATATAGCAATAACAGTACAAACCCAAATTACACGAATGTTTCAACTCCTGAATTTCATGTCGTAGAACAGGGAAATTGTAACTAATTCTGGTTGTATGCTCTCGAAGACTGCTTATATGTTCTCTAAGGCGTCTGATTAAAAAATGTGTGGCATGTGTCAACTGCCACTTTTTTTTTAGAATAACAGAGTTGGATGGGACCTTGTAGGTCATCTAATCCATTGTCCTGCCCAAGCAGGAGTCCCTACACCATTTCTGACAGGTGGCAGTCCAGTCTCTTCTTGAAAGACTCCAGTGATGAAGCACCAACAACATCTGAAGGCAGTCTGTTCCATTGGTTGATTGTTCTCACTGTCAGGAAATTTCTCCTTATTTCCAGGTTGAATCTCTCCTTGATCAATTTCTATCCGTTATTCCTTGTCTGGCCTTCAGATGCTTTGGAAAATAGGTTGACAGCCCCTCAAATATTGGAACACTGCTATCATGTCTCCCCTGGCCCTTCTCTTCATTAGACTAGCCATGCTCAGTTCCTGTAACCGTTCTTCATATGTTCTAGCCTCCAGTCCCCTAATCATCTTTGTTGCTTTTCTCTGCATTTTTTCTAGAGTCTCAACATCTTTTTTATAGTGTGGAGACCAAAACTGGTTGCAATATTCTAGGTGTGGTAGAATGGTATTAGTATCTCTCACGTGATCTTGATTGAATCCCTCTGTTGATGCAACTTAGGATTTCATTGGCTTTTTTGGCTGCCGCCGCATTGTTGGCTCATATTTAATTGATTGTCCACTAAGACTCCAAGATCCCTCTCACAGTTGCTGCTATTAAGCCTGGTTTCACCCAATCTATATATTTGGTTTTTCTTGTCTAAGTGTAAGACTTTACTTTTCTCTACGTTGAATTTCATTTTGGAATTTGATTTTCAATTCTAGATGTTTGCAGATCTGTTTTTTGACTATCTTTTCCAGTATCTTCCCAGGTATTGATGTTAGGCTGATTGGTCTGTAGTTTCCTGGGTCTGTTTCTTTTTTCCTTTTTTGAAGATGGGAACCACATCAGCTCTTTTCCAATCCTCTGGTAGTTTCCTGGTGCTCCAGGATTTTTGAAAGATATGGTACGGTGGTTCTGAGATGACATCTGCCAGCTCCTTTAGGATCAGGTGTAGTCTGTCAGGTCCCTGTGATTTATGTTCATCAAGATCGGACAGGTGTTCTCTTACCATTTTTTTGTTCATTTTAACTTTTATTTCTAGTCTATCTTTTTCAGTTATGTTTTTGGTGAGTTCGGCTATAATTTCTTTTGCGTGAAGACTGATGCAAAGAATGAGTTAGTAGCTCTCCTTTCTCTCTGCTGCCTGTTCTTCTCTCTTTAGTGGATTGACTGTTTCCTTGATTTTTTTCTTGTTAGTTATATGCTGAAAGAAACTTTTTATTATTATCTTTGATTTTTGTTGCAAGTCTTTGTTCATGTTGAGTCTTTGCTTTCCTGACTTCTTTGCAGATTCTGGCTGTCTGCTGATATTCTGCCTTAGTTATGTGTCCCTCTTTCCATTTTTTGTACTTGTCCTTTTTGTCTTTATCAGATCTTTGTGCAGCCATGCTGGTTTCTTCTTAGATTTCTTGATTTTCTTTTTCAGTGGTATTGTGCTGGATTGGGCTTTTATGATCATATTTTTCAGTTTTGCAAGCTTCTTGAGTTGTTTTCCCCTTTAGAATTTTCATCCAAGGAATCTTTCCCAAGTTCTCTCAGAGTTTGTTAAAATCAGCTCTTTTAAAATCTTAAACTTTGATATCATTATGTTCTATTGCTTGTGTTTATTAAATTTATTAAATTTCCTTGAAATAACAATTCTTGCTCATTATTCCAAAGGTCACAAAACTAACATTATCTACTTTTCTTTTTTTACTTCTGCTTGTTAACAAACAATACTATTCTATTGTTACTCCTTCAATCCAAATTCTGCCTAACCCTGTCTGGACAGTTTCTATTTTCAGATAAAATAAAATATACAATAAGTCTCTAAAAACAACAGTTAGATTTTCATTGATCCAAATATAGCATTGCTATACGGGCTGATGGTACTACAGAATTAAAATTCTGGCTTCATTGGGTCCTTAAGAAAGGATGTTGGCACTTAGGAGAAAGAGTTATTTGGAAGTTGAGCATGGCCAATGGGTGACTGAAAGAAAGTGGGAAGGTTCTCCTTTAATCAAGAGTTCCTGTGGAAAAAATGGTAATAGAGAAGTATTAGAAATTCTGTTTTATTGTATAGAAATTCTGTTTTATTCTACAGAAATGGTAGCAGAGGATGGTTACATAGTCAGACAGATCAAAATAAAGTGTACAATGTTCAATCACCATGAGCTTTGCTGCTTAATGGGCTTTTTTAACTGTCACAGGAAACTCTCCTCAGAACTTATAGAAATCATAGATTGTAACCATAGATGCAAACTAAACACTGCCATCTACTGGCTAAATAATTCTGTAGCTGTTGCAATACAAAATACATTATAACATGTATTCCAACAAGAATATTGTAGAGAAGAGATGGTATTAGGTCATCAATAAGGCTTCGTATATTTGGATTTATTCTTTTAAAACACCTTTATAAGCTTGACTATACTGCCTATTGCAAGGCTAGTCCCTTAAATGGCACCCACTGGCAAAACAAGCAATTAAAGTTTAGAGTCACTGAAAACCTGAGAGTTACAACATACAGAGACTTCCTGGTTCATCTAGGAAGAAAAACCTCCTCTCCTACTAAAAGAGTTAGTGGCAGCCTGCCCAAAAAGAACTGCTTACTAGGAAGACTATCAGCTTAGGAACACTGACTCTGGAAAGGAGATAAAGTTGGGTGCCAGAAAAGCAAAAGAAATACTGAGAGTTGGCAACAAAGTGTTTTTCCCCAACTGTAATTAAATGAGATGTTGCAAACAACGAAATGCTGGTGGATTCTTTCAGAAGGCAGATCTGCATGAAAAGTGTTGTGGTAAAGTATGCAAACAAAGCTGTTTTCACTTTTATCTTGTGTGGTTTCTGCTGTTATTCCAGGAAAAAAATCTCAGTGCAACCCTGATGGTCTCCTAGAGCAAGGGTGTCAAACCCGTACCGTCATGTGACATGTTGCGACATATCGTGACTTTTTTTCCATTGCTGGCAATGGGGTGGGCACGGTTTTGCCATGATGCATCCGGCCCATGGGCCGGCAGTTTGACATCCCTATCCTAGAGCTATGCATGCTTGTAAAATTAGTGTCTTTGGAAGAAGTGCTTTAGATCTGTGGCAAGTCAACTATTCATTAAAACATCTACTCATCTTCAGAATTCTGCCTAAAGTATATCAAAAAAAGTTGTAGCTTCTTTAAGGGTCACAGTGACTTTAATAATTTCACCCTTTCCAATAGACAAGGCTTTTTCAGGCTTATCAGAAAGTCTGAAGAAAGAGACATGTTGTGTGCATGTGAGGTCTGAAGCTCTTCCAAATTATTTTCAAAGTGTTCCCAGACCTATTGAGTATTTTGAGTGCATTATGACATACATTCATTCCAGGCTCCAATTACAAATAAACACCATATACATACTTAATAATATCATAGCTGCAAGTTCTAGATTTTAGAAAAAAATATTTTTGATTTTCAAAACTAGAAATACATCTGCAATTAAAAATGTCTGTGTCTGGTTGATACGGTTGTAGATATCTAATAGACACATATACCTGTTCATAGGCAATGGTTTGGGAATACTCAAGTTCACCAACCTGAAGTTCCAAGAAGAAACATCTCATCAGGAGACTTCACCCTTATCACCATCTCTACTTCTCATTTTCCTTTTGTTCTTGGGCAGTTTGTACTTGAACCGCCGAATGGGATCAGTGATACTTCTCAGGGTCACATCCTCGAAGTCTTCAGATAAAAGGAAGTTCCTGTCCACCAAATCAGCTGCTTCTTGCCAGTTCTTGAAGCAAGCTGTGCCTAGCTGTTTGATTTCTTCCACAGCATTGTGGTCAATGACTTCACCATTTGGTTTCAAAACTACCACCACAGGGGGATGAGTCACTGAAAATCTTAATGCCAGCTCCCTAGGAATGTTGCAGAAAGAAAAAATAAGTTACAAAAGTTCTGAGCTGGAACATGTTGGGATTTTCTTAGGAGGAGAGCTGAAAAGATGTATCACAGATCTAAAATTATATTAATGTTTTACAATGATTCATTTATTTGTATAGTTATACTCAGATACAACAATTGGATATTATCATCAACATATACAAGTACCAAGCATGTGTTGTCAATTTATTAAGAAGAGGTTTTGCACCTGCCGTGGGGGGGGGCAAGGAAAGTCTTTATTAGTAGTCTAACAAAGATATCCTGGTGCTTTCATCTTTTTTTTTTTGCTGTTGTGAAAATAAATGAGTTTAGAAAGATAAAAATGATTAATGCCCTCAGGCTGCTGTGAGTAGAACCTTCTTTAGGTCTCCTCTTCACATTTTCCTTGCCATCTTCTAAGGTCTCAAAGTTACATTTACCAGACTATTTTTAACAATGCACTCTGATCATTTCCCCAAATTTAGCATGGGTCACCCTTGGATTCTTCCTTAAAGCATTTATCTGTAAACTTCTTTCCCTTTTCCCAATAACAGGTTGGATCTCTTACTTAGCCCTGTGACATCATCATATAATTAATCTTCCCGCTTCCAGCGACAATATAGAGAAGAGAAGGGAAATGCAAAACATGCCATTATAGTACTGTCCATGTCACATAGACTTGACTCTGGGTGATATACAAACATACGAACAGTTCAAAGGTACACAGTAGTTTTATATAACAGTTACATAATAAAAAAACAATCAAAGAATCAAACAAATAAAAATTTTTAAAAATCCAACTATTATAGGAGAACAACAATCAGGTGACCTCATACAACCACCTTGCAAGCTCTCCATGGGATCTTAAAAAAATGTTTCAGGGGCCTTCTGGGAGGTTAACAGAGGTGGGACTAACCTCACCTCTGGCTATATTATTCCTCTGGAGGGGATAACATTCCTGAGGGCAGGGGCCACAACATTGGCCCCTGCCCAGCTGAAGTTTCTAGATGTTCTTCAAGGCCAGCCCCATGTAAAGAGCATTACAGTGATCCATTCTGGAGGTGACTAGGGTATGAGTGATAGTGAGTAGAGCCTAACAATCTACGAAGGGGTGCAACTGGCACACATCAGAAAGCTGTGCAAAGGCCCTCTTAGCCATGACTACCACCTACTCCTCAAACAGGAGTGATGTGTCTAGCATACCCAGACTGGTGGGCCTGTCTGTGATAGTGCTATCGTATCCAGTACCAAAAATGGTAAAATTCCAGAACCAGAAGATGTATATACTCTTCAATATACATCATCAAAGGATGTTCAGAGGTGAAGAAGAAGCCCCTAACAAATTTCAGATCTTGAGACCCTAGTCATAAAAAGACAGTATGATGAGATTCACTTGAAACTGTCATCCCATTCTGCTGGTTCTATGGAAATGGTCGTTGCTTATTCCTGAACATTTATCTGAGCTGAGTTCAATTCAGTGACATCCAAGAGAATGGTCATGGCCCTGGGACTATTAGACGCATGTATTTCCTGACTGGTTAAGACTTCCCAAGAAGTCACATGCAGTTGGGCCGAAATAGTTTTGAATGCTTCCTTGTGGGAGAGGGAGAGTCCACCTGCCTTTGGTGGTTCTCCTTCCTCTGAAGATGCTTCCAGTTATTGGGTGTGGGAGATTCCATTGCTTCTTGGTGTGAGGTCTTTCCTCCTCCTATTTAACATGAAAACTAATATTAGGTCATCTTTCAACCCAGGGTTTAAAAAAATTGACATTTATCTCTGCTCTGGGCCATCCAAATGATGTTGCAAGGTGCTTTCTCAGTACTTGGAGGCTGTAATAGGCCTGGATTGGGAAGAACCAACCTCAGCTGACAAGATTCATGGCTGTGGGCTTTAGTGTCCTAAGTATTTTGCGATTTTGATCATTAACTCTGAATGGGGTAACACTACCCCAGGCAGAATTGGTATATAATCTGTGAATTGTCTTGAATTCATAACTCCTGCCTGAGGTGCAGCGGTGGCGTTATCTAGGCCACCTTTCACAATTACATCTTGTGAGCCAATTGTACCCATTTCTAGATTGGGAGCCACTGCTCATGGTAACTCATGCCTTGGTCACCTTCCAACTGAATTATTGTAATATGCTCTACATGGGGCTATCACTAAAGAGCATTTTCAAGCTTCAATTGATCCAGAATGCAGTATTACTTGCAGTATTGGGCACACCATAACATAACATTGCTGCTACATGAGCTGCACTGGTTTCCATTAGGCTTCTAGGTACAATTCAAGGTGCTGGTTGTCACCTTTAAACTTTGCTTGGAATGGGGCCAGATTACACTTTACAATGCCTTGGTAAGGCCACACTTGGAATACTGCATCCAGTTTTGGTCACTACGATGTAAAAAAGATGTTGAGACTCTAGAACAGGGGTGTCAAACTGCCAGCCCGCGGGCCAGACACATCACACGGAAACTGCGGCAATGGCAAAAACAGTCCAGATACGTTACGCGATGTCATGTGATGTCGCGAGTTTGACATGTCTGCTCTAGAAAGAGTACAGAGAAGAGCAACAAAGATGATCAGGGAACTGGAGGCTAAAACATATAAGGAACGGTTGCTGGGACTGGGTATGTCTAGTTTAATGAAGAGAAGGACGAGGGGGGACATGATAGCACTGTTCCAATATCTCAGGGGCTGCCCTAAAGAAGAGGGAGTCAAGCTATTCTCCAAAGCGCCTGAGGGCAGGACAAGATGCAACGGATGGAAACTAATCAAGGAGAGAAGCAACCTAGAACTAAGGAGAAACTTCCTGACAGTTAGAACAATTAACCAGTGGAACAACCTGCCTCCAGAAGTGGTGAATGCTCCAATACTGGAAGTTTTTAAGAAGAGACTGGACAGCCATTTGTCTGAAATGGTATAGGGTTTCCTGCCTGAGCAGGGGGTTGGACTAGATGACCTCCAAGGTCCCTTCCAACTATTATTATTATTATTATTATTATTATTATTATTATTATTATTATTATTATTATTATTACTATTATTATTATTATTATTATTATTATTATTATTATTATTATTATTATTTATTATTATTATTATTTGCAAGACCACCTATCCTTGATGGCTTCTCATCATCCCATTAGATCAAGCAGAATGGACATGCTCTGGATACCATCAGCAGAACAGTGCAACCTGGTGCACCACAAGAAGTGTGCCAATTCTGTCACAGTGCCTGTCCTGTGGAACAGCCTCCCTTTCCCTAAATATAGATAGCCTTGACCCTGCTGGCCTTCCAGAATTGAATCTTTCCCCAGGCACAGGGGCTGGGAAGTTTGTAGAGTTCTGATGTGGATGTCGTTTATCTGAAGAGCTGATAATGTGATTTTTTAGGGGCTTTAACCCAGTTTGTTTAATGGATCTGTATGGTTGGTTTTTATATCTGTTTGCCACCGTAAGAAGGTAGATAGAAATAAGCTCAGAGTTGTTGGTGAAGAAGCTCATTAAGCAACCTTGAGAAGCAACCCTATTCTGGATCCTGGCTATAATGATACATAAGGACAAGGTGTCCTATCTCTCTAGCTGCTGCTCCTTTGTTACACAATGTTGCTCAGCTGGAGCCTAGCTGTTGCTTAATCAAGAGCTTCATGCTGGATCTCTCCAACTGCTAGTCTGAAAGTTTTACTTTCACCCTCTTGCTAAAGCAGGATTTAAGCCATACAGCAGGACCTCTGTGCTGAGTTTTCTGGACCATAATATAATACAGGTAATTCCCAAATTATGAGTATTCACTTAGTGTCTGTTTGAAATTACATGACAAGCACCCTCTAGTGGTTATGAGCAATTCCCAAAATTACGAATGGTGCAGCACCATGGCAATTGTTCGCCCTTACGAATGGTTGCAACATTCACCCTATTCCCCCCCCTCCCCATGACTGCTTCCCCCTTACTGCCTGCCACGCTGGACTCACTTATCTTGCAAAGATCTGTCTCCTCTCTGCCGTGATTTCTTTCCCTTTGAGGGAGAGGAGAGTCGGCTTGGAAATGCTTTTCACGCCTGACAGTGGAAGTTTCTGAGGTCCGTGATCTCGCACAACTTCAAACACCCATTCTCTGCAAAAGAGCTCATGTCCCCCCCCCCCCGAAGCTTCCATTTTCTTGGGGGAGGGAAAGTGTTTGCTTCGTTTGCATGCCTATGGGGCAAAGAGTGGCATCGGAGTCGCTCAGGAAGGAAGGGAGGGGGAAACATGAGGTATCTTAGTGGGTTGGGGAGGCCTTCAGGGCCTGTTCCATCACTAGGCCCCCCCATGGCCTTTCCCACCCTGAGATACCTCATGTGCACTTAGGAGCAGCACATTCCTCCAGCAAAAAGAACTGACAGGAGCAGGCCAAGCCTTTATCTTATCCACTAATTTAAGTACATACTGCAATATATTTTATATCCCACTTTTATTATTTTACAAATAACTCAAGGCAATGAACATACCAAATATTCCTTCTTCCTCCTATTTTCTCCACAACAACAACCCTGTGAGGTGGGTTGTGCTGAGAGAGAATGACTGGCCCCAAATCACCCGGCCTGCTTTCATGCCTAAAGCAGGATTAGAACTCAAAGTGTCTTGTTCTCTAGGCCAGGCAGTTTAACCACTAGACCCACTTCTGGAAAATAGTGTTTTAAAAGATGGGTTGTACATTAAACCATGAAAGCAATATTTAGCATCATCAAATAACAAATACAAGCTACAAGTCTGTAAAATTAAATAGCTTTCTAAAAATATTAAGGAAGGCTAAATGGATACGGGTACTCTCCAGTTCTTATGGACTACAATTTAGTTAGTTAGTTAGTTAGTTAGTTAGTTAAGTACAGGTAGTCCTCGATTTACAACCATTCATTTAGTGACCATTCGAGGTTATAACAGCCGTGAAAAAAGTGACATGACTAGTTTTCACACTAGTATGAAATATATGTCTACATTGTGCTCGGCAACACTTTTGTGGCTTTCAGCACAAGAAACATAGATGAGAATGATAGGTAAACATAAATGGTTAATTCACCATGATGTACTACGATGCCAAGGAAATTGCAAAACAAAATCAAGAGAAGATTTGATAACAGAAGGATAAAGTTGCCAATGGCTTTCTTAAGGTACAATTATCAGTAAGATTGAATTTAAAATAAAATCATGTACTAAGGATGAACATATTATTGGTAAAATGTATATTTTTTGCTGAAATATGAGACAGAAGAATAAGTGAAAGAATGTATGATAAAATGGACTTAAACATTGGCTATAATATATAAATGATCAATGGAAAATAAGTGGTTCAGAGGATTTAAATTTACATCATGTTCTAGCCTTAAAAATATGTTTTTTATAAAATGATGTCTCATTGGTATTTGTCACCAGAGAAATTTTCTAGAATGTATTAACGATATTTTGAATCTTTGCTGGAAATATGAACAACATGGAATTTTATCACATTTGGTGGACATGTAAAAAAGCCGGAAAATATGGATATAAATACATACATTACGTAAGGAGATTTTAAAGATTAAAGTAGCATTAATATCAGAAGGTATTATTTTGGGACTAATGGACAGGCAACTAGAAACCTTGTTTTTATATATGACAAATGCAGCAAGACTATTATATGCACAAAGTTTTAGACTACCAACAATGGACGAATAGTTAGTGAAAATGATGGAATTTGCAGAGATGGCTACTTTAATTTTCTTGATCAGAGAAAAGATAATATCTATATTTATGACTGACTGGAAACCTTCTCTAGACTTTTTGCGTGAAACAGGAAAAAAAATGCATTTATGGCTTGTAGTTCAATTGCAGAATTGTAGAAGAGAAAAAAAGGGTAAAAGAAAAAAAGAAAGCTTTTCTTTATATCGTAAAGTAAGAGATATGTTTGTAGTCCTACTTGTATTTGCTGCAAAGAAAATTGAAAGCTTTTCTATTTTTTGTTTCATTTTTTCATTTCCTTGGTTTGTGTTAGTTTCTATGTTCTCCCAAAAACTTTTAATAAAATTTAGTTTTAAAAAGATAATTATCGCATGCTAATAATTGTTGCTAGCCTATCTACATCTGACTGAATAGTTATCAATGAACCATGCACAATAAGTATGCTTAATTCATCTAAAGCAGATTCACACCACAATTTGTTGGCTGACAAATGATTGATAATTATAACATGTATATTATAGACTATAAAGGCTGAATCAAGGCCAAACAAACCCACATTGTGGCTTAATATGTCTGTGAGCCCAGCCTCAGTTCTAGCGTTTTCCTAACTAAATTCTCAGATCCTTACTTTTTGAACTCATCCTGGAAAGGTAAAAACAGCCATCGCTTCGGCATTTTCTTCAGAAACTTGTCTTGCTTTTCCTCTGTTTTGTCCAGCGACACATAGACGAGAACTAGTTGAGACGCTCGCTCCATATAAAACTCGTCGGTGAGTTTCACAAAAAAATCTTTCAGGATGGGCGCAAACTCTTGGCATCGAGGACTTTCACCGGAGCCAAAATAGAGGAGCATGACTTTGTTCTCTAATTTTCGGGTGAGCTCCCGTTCCAACTCCAGCTCATCATTGTCCTTGTTGTTCACAACAAGGCTCTTGTGGGAAAAAAGGGCAGCCATGGCCACAAGGGGGCTACTACATTTAAACTAGAACCATTTTTAGGCTCTGCCCCAGGTTAGCACTGAAAAGAAAAAAAAAGGGGGAAGACAACATTTGTCAATTGTTTTCCTCATCATTTATTTAGCAACTTACTGTATATCCTGTCTCCTGCACTAAAGGCTCAGGAAGCACAAGGACAAACCCGAAAACCAATACTATACACTAATCAGTGACATGCCCTATTGCTGTCAACAGGTTTAATTGTCTCTGTTGGGTGGGGTGGGGACACAAAACAGCAGCCAGCCCCACTGCACAGGAAGGCAGCCTTTTTTTAAATGTTAAAAATGTTAAAAAATTGCCGGGTCATCAGAAAGAAAGAAACAAGGCATTCTAGAAGAAAAAAAAATAGCTCAACCTCTCCTGCTCTGCTAATTTTCTACTTGTTCAATGGTTAAAAACAAGCATGATAATTTGGCAATCTGCTGTTTCATTCAGCTAAAGAGATAGAGGGGGTTCATTTCTCCAAAGTTTAATCCCAAAAGAAAATACAATGAAAAGGGCATTAAAACCCAGATTCAAATCTCAGCCCAGCTCTATGCAGGTCTCTCTTTCTTGTTGTCCTAGCCTAGCACTAACAAAGCACTAAAACGGTTGGGCCAGGAAAACCAAATCATTATAAATGTCCCTATTAAAAGCTATTGTATGATAGCAACTACTAGAGAGAATGGTTTGGCTGGTACTACGGTATACAGGCAGGCTATTGAAAATATTGGGTCTTGCCAATAGGAGAAACAAATATCTACATCTTTAAATAGATTATATTTATTAAACATGCCAGGTGTAATGAAATTCCTAGGCAAAGATGAGGACTTTGCTGTCTCTGCAAAAATTAACAAGGCATTCCTGCTTTAGTTCAGTTTGATTTCGTCTCACCTCAAAGCCACCTCATTGTTGGGAAGGTAGTAAGCGATATTTTCAGGTCTTCAGACCACTGGGAAGGTCCTTCACAGTCTAAAAGGCAGTACTTTGTTCCCATACTTTAATTCATGGCTGATGCTAATAACCTATCTTACTGAATCTACCTCCCTACCTATTAATAGAAGAAACAGCCAATACTTTAATCTTCTTACAGTAGCTATTTGGAAGGAATATGACCAATGAATCTGCTTGTCACTTTATCATGCTAACAGATTATGGCCCAATGAATCATATCATTAGACGCTTCATTAGTACTTTTATTCTTAACACTGGCAACCTATTGCACAACTGAATCAATTGATCAGTTTAAAACATTAAATTCTGTCCTCTTTATAAAAAGCAACTAGCATTCATTAAGGGCTGTTTTTAAAAATGTTAGCAATCTAAAATCAGCTAAGAGATGAAATAGCATATAAAACTGCAAAATAAAAAAAAAGCTCTATCACATACACAGCTTATATTTGTGGTCCCTGATAATAATAAAAAAAATGATGTTTTGACAAATCCAAAAGAACATCAAAAAGAAAAGGAAATGCTCCTATCCCACTAGGCAGAATAACCGAGAGAAGAATCTGGGGTGCGGTGGTTTAATATTAATTATATGTATTATGTAAGTTGCCTAGAGAGTTGTAATTGTGATCATAGCAGCAGATAAACTTTAGCAAGCAAACGAACAAATATTTCTCTTTCTAGTCAATTTACTTTATGTATGAGATACCTAAAATAACCTTTAATTATTATTTTAATAGAGACGCTCATAAGCAAGAAAACAGGTATCTAGGTTGCAAGCCCACCAGAGGCCTTTAATCTGACTGCTACTGTGAGCTAACATTTTAATTGCATAATTTTGTAGGATTGACCTTGATGGAAGTAATATCAGATACATAATGCAATATGTGTTTGCTATTCAGGAGTGTCCATGGCAGTGAGGTGGGGAGAATGAGGGGCACAGCATTTGCATATGTGTTCAATGGCAACGGTGAGACCCGGATCGTGTGTTATACCTGCCATCTTGCAAATTTTGACCCCTGATGCAGATGTTGTTCTCTGTATCTAACATAAAAAGAGGCAAAGACGAAGTTCAAATATTGTACTATGCTACATTATGGGTTTGGCGTAGCATGTTATGTGAATCTAGCTATTATGATTTGTTCAACATCTTGGTGAAACTTTGTTCATTTAATGAAGAGAAGGATGAGGGGGGACATGATAGCAGTGTTCCAATATCTCAGGGGCTGCCACAAAGAAGAGGGAGTCAAGTTATTTTCCAAAGCGCCTGAAGGCAGGACAAGAAGCAACGGATGGAAACTAATCAAGGAGAGAAGCAACCTAGAACTAAGGAGAAACTTCCTGACAGTTAGAACAATTAGCCAGTGGAACAACCTGCCTCCAGAAGCGGTGAATGCTCCAACACTGGAAGTTTTTAAGAAGAGACTGGACAGCCATTTGTCCGAAATGGTATAGGGTTACCTGCCTGAGCAGGGGTTGGACTAGAAGACCTCCAAGGTCCCTTCCAACTTTATTATTATTATTATTATTATTATTATTATTATTATTATTAATAATAATAATAATAATAGTAATAATAATAATAATAATATTTATCAAAATTTATATGGCTGCACATTTCTCCCAGAGTGGTTCTGGCTGGCATACAAGAAAACCAACAATTAAAACAGTCTTTCCAAAAGCTGCTGGTTGTTATCTGCAAGCCTTCATGGCATAGGTTCTGGTTACTTGAAGGACCACCTATTTCCCAAAGCATCTTCCTGTTCAAACCTGCAAGGTTGGTGCACTCTGGGTTCCTTTGATTAAACAATGTCATGTATTGAGACCCTAGTAGCATGCCTCCTCTTTAGCAGTGCCTGCCCCCTGAGATTCCCCCTGCAATCCAGACTGCTCCCATTTTGCTATTGTTTAGAACAGCTGTGAAAACCTGGCTCTTCATCCAAACCATTGATGAGGGAGAGTGAGACCCCTCGCTTTGTGGAGCTTGCCCTGTTTTATCTTGTATCTTTTATTGATTTCCTTGTTTGATTTTTGTGAGCTGCCCAGAGTTGGTTAGAGTCAGGCAAAAAATATAAGTGTAATATGTTGTTGATGATGTGGTTGTTGTTACCCAATAGAATGACACTAGCCATGTGGTACCTCCTGAAGAGCAATGTAACCGAAAATACCACACAGAATATATATACTGTGTAAAAATAGAAAATCAACTGCCTGTCGCAAGAGAGTGACTGTCTAAGTCATATAAAACCCTGTACTTGGGAACATGACATAAAAATGAGGGAATTTATTTTTAAGCTCTCTGGTTGCATTAAACAGTGGAGGTTATCATAATCAGTAAATTATGGCTAGGAGTTGCTTTTTTTTTTTTTTTTACAGTCCTGAACCACAAAGAGGACAGTGTAGTTCTTTGTGAATTTAATAATGTAAGACTGGGAAAAGTTTTGCCCCAAACAAATCCTGAATCCTGAAACAATAAATACCATACTAATAGGAATTAGGAGTACTTTTGAAGTGAAGTAAAGTAAAGGTCACTGGAATGTCATCAGTTCTTTGCATTGTAAGTAGAAAACAAAGATAACCTGAACATTGTGTTCTTTCAAAGTTTTGTAATTGTTCTGGTAAAGAAAATATCGCTGCAAATGTGCTCTCAAAGAAATATGCACATTCTCTTGAAAATAAATGCCTCTTCAAAATATTCTTTATTTAGAAGACTTGTTCAAATTACAGGTCATCACAAATATTTCAAATTACAATGAATTATAGTAGCCACAGTGGTATATTTATGCATTATGACAACTGAGGAAAGTCAGTCTGTGGACCATGGACACAAAATGGGCCTATAGTAATCTGTTTCTAATGCTATATATTCCAAGCTTAGAAGAAAAAAAACAGAAACATACTTAAGAAACATACGCAGTATTTACTATTTTTCACCCTGATCTGGCCTGTATGTGACCTTTGGCCCAAAATGTTTGTGTACCTACGTCATAACAGAAGGCTATCTTATTTCTTGGTTTTAAATTGTTGCACTGATTTGAGAATCCTAGGTATGAATAGTCATGATAATGATGTTTGATAAATAATAAAACATAATCCAAACCGATGATAATTATATAAACAAAGTTCTGCTTAATCAATTAAGATTAAGAAATGAGTTTAAAAAATCAACATTACTCAACCATACCTACTTCATAATGTTGCTTCAAGGTAAAAAAATGGGCAATCCCTTGAATTCTAGTGTAATAAATAACAAAACAAATTTTAAAAAGAGAGAAAGAGAAATAGTAATGGCAAAAATTTATCTGGCTCATCTAATCATAAAATAAATAGTACTACAAAAATCAGATAACCAAATATACAAAAATTAAGGTATTACTTGCAATCCTCTGGATCTTGACTTAAGATGAGTACAACTCTTAACTCAGCAGATATGGATGAAATTGGACAGGAAGCCTACAGTTTTAGCTAGAATATTTCTAGTTCTAGAACTTTTAGCAATAGTGATGTGTTTGATTTCTACTTAATTTTATTTATTAAATTTAGATACTGCCCATAGCGATATCATTTATATATTGCTCCATAGTGCTTTACAGCACTCTCTGGGAAGTTTGCAACATCAGTATATTGCCCCCAGCAATCTTGTTCCTCATTTTATTGACCTCGGAAGGTTGGAAGGCTGAGTCAACCTCGAGCCTGCCAGGATCGAACCCCAGACTGTAGTCAAGAGTCAGCCTGCAATACTACATTTTCACCAGGGCTCCAGCTGCCCATCTCACTGTCTAAGTTTACAAGCAAAAATGATACAGGAAGTCCTCCACTTATGACCTTAATAGAGCCTGCCTGTTATGGTCGTAGGTCATGATGCCCCTAAAGCAGGTCATCATGTGACTGGGCGATTTTACAACCCTTTTTTGCAGCAATGGTTAAGAGAATCTTCATTGTTGTGAAAAGAATCTGTGGATATTAACAACTATAGTTGTTAGGCAAACCTATTGTTTGCTGTGAAGTGTTTTTGCCAAAAAAAACCTGCAGTAAACACTGCTTTTTGGCAAAACTGTCATAGTCACGTGTCCACAGATGCTGAAAATGGCTGTAAATGCAGGCTGATTGCCAAATGCAGTTACATGACTAGGGGGGCAGCTGCTGGAACTTTGAATCAGGTTGTAAGCAACTTTTGGGGATCCATCATAATTTCAAAAAAGTTGCTAAGCAATTGGATGTAAGTCGAGGACAATCTGTAGTTAGTCAATTTACCTTAAACTACAATTTAAGGACGAGATAAGTATTACCGCATAGTGCAAAAAAAACCAAAACCTGGCAGCACCTTTTCTGACAACATCAGCACTATTACAGGTATAAATCCTTGCATAAGAATGTAGGCGAATTCACATGTGCCCTGTGATAGGATATATGTCATTATGTCAGCAATGTCCTTCTGGATTTTCAATAGGACAAACAGGATCATGTTGCACAAAAGAATTAACGAACATAAATTTGACATCAGGACTCAAACCAAGTTAAACTAGTATCAGAGTGCCTTAACCTCCCCAGAGCATGCTTCAGTTACGGTGACATAATTTTCTGGAAAAAAATAAAGGACAAACCTCAAAAAGGTTTATAAGAATATTTTTTAAAAAAATATTTATATTTATAATTTTGCTTTACTAATGAAAATTCAAAGCAAAATGTTTGTAAGAAATCTTTACAAAAATGTATATTCTAATAAAAATATTAAACCAAACAGCTTATGTAAACTTACTTTAAAAAGGCAATTCATTTTCCATATTTTTCACATGAATGTAAGACTGTGTATTGTATGTGGTATCTTTTGTACAGTAAATATTACAGAATTACAGAGTTGGAAGGGACTTTGGAGGTCTTCTAGTCCAGCCCCCTGCTTAAGCAGGAGACTCTATGATTTTGGACAAGTGGCTGTCTAATCTCTTCTTAAAAACCTCCAGTTGATGGAGCATCCACAACTTCTGGAGAAAAGCCATTCCACTCATTGTTGTCAATGACCAAAAAGTTATCCTTAATTTTAGGTTAGATCTCTCTTTGATAAGCTTCCATCCATTACTTCTTGTCCTGCCCTCAGGTGCTTTGGAGAATAGGTTGACCTCCTCCTCCTCCTCTCTGTGAGAGCTCTCAAATATTGGAAGATTGCTATCATGTTATCCCTAGTCCTTCTATTCCTTAGACATTCCAGCAACCGTATGCTTTAATTTCCAATCCCCAAATCACCTCTGTTGCTCTTCTCTGCACTCTTCAACATCTTTATATTCATTTTATTCACTCTGTAATTCTGACTATAGGGGCACTGTGATGGACACAACCTCGAGGACTAGTCATAAGTCCCAGCTACCATTCTAACTTTCAATAGTTGTGAATGAATGCTTGTAACTCAAAGACTGTAAACCTAAAAGTGACTATTTTGGAAAAAACAGAACAGTACTAGCTCTATCATTGAGCAAGAGGCTGCTGAAGTTACATATATCAAAGGGCTTCAGGCAGTCTCAGAACTCAGCAAACCCAAAGGGAGTTTAACATATTACAACGGTTAATACTGCAATGGTATTAACCTAATTAATTTAATAACCCTAATATGCTTATGTAACCTGTATCCGCATAACTGTCTTCTCCTTTCTCTCACACCCTTCCGCCTCACCCCAATTCAAATCCTGTATCGCTTAGCCGTTCCACTGCTTCTGGTGAAGTGAGCCGCAATAAACTTTGTCAGTGTGATATTTTGATGTTTTGGATTCAGTTCTGTAACTGGGGGGGGGGGGGAACCCGAACCTCGATAGAAGCAGAAGGCACATCAGAACTCGGCGATCTGAGAACACGGGAGTTGGAAACGGCGGAAAGAAAAAACGGAACTTCGTAACAAACGAAGACCACGGCGACTGAATGCCAACGCCTCCCCCCTCCGTTGCGATGAGCTTTGTTGCCATGGTCACCGAGCCTCGCAAGAGCGTGCTTTCCCGTGAGGCCTCAGTGCTCTTTCTGTTCTGTTTTGTCCACTTCGCCCTCTCTATTGTCAAAAAAAAAAAAAAAAATCAGTTTTGCGGCAGCCGCGCTGCAACTCTATGATCGGAGGCGGAGTTCTCCTTGCCTGGTCCTCCTCCAGCGCCTCGAAGGGGCGCTTGTGGCCACAGCGGGAGGAGAAGCAGTCGGGTGAAGGGGAACGAAGGTGTCGGAATCTCAAGTGCGACGGCTGTAGGCGCGAGGTATGGGGACGAGGGGATTCGCCTGGCGGGCGGAGGATGGGGTGCTGGGTGGAGAGAGACGGGGAATAAGCGGCTGCCACCTGAGAAGGAGCGGCTGGCCGCGAGATGGAAAAGCAGCTTTCAGCGTCGCAACACCGTAGCGACGGGAGGGGAGCCGGGAATTGGAACGTTGCTCTGGCAACGGAACCGGGAACACATGTAGCGGGGATGGAAATTCGTGCCCAGGTTGGCGCCAAAAAAAGGGAGGTGGCGCTGGCAAAGTTAACAGGGTCGGTCCCAGTTGTGGGTCAGTCAGCTGGCGGTCTTCGTGGTTAGACAGAAAGGATCAACGCGTAAAATAGAATTAATGTCGTTGTATGTTTGTCATAGAAGCAGACTAGGTTGAGGGGAGCCCCGATTAACTGGAATCAGTTGGTGTTTATTGTGGATTCTTTGAGGATCTGGTGATGGTGTTGGTGAAAGTTTTCATTAGGAGCAAGGAAACCAAGATTCTAGTCCTCTTCTAGCTTACGGAAACTCGAGGAAGGGCCGGTTGAGATCAATCGCTTTCAGCCCTAGTCGACCTCACAGGGTTGCTGTGTTGGGAGAATACCGTAGGTTTTTCTCAAAGGTGCTTTTCAGGAGGCAACTGGACTTTATTGTTTTTTATTTGAAGACGTTTCGCTTCTCATCCAAGAAACTTCTTCAGCTCTGACTGGATGGTGGACTGGACAGTGGATCCCCACCATCCAATCGGAGCTGAAGAAGCTTCTTGGATGAGAAGCGAAATGTCTTCAAAGAAAAACCAGGAAGTCCAGTTGCCTCCTGAAAAAGCACCTTTGGGACACGCATGACCTAGGTGACTGGGAATCTCCATAGTCATTGAGAATAGGTCTTGTCTTGCATGAAGATGTAAATGCATACTGAATAAAAATAGTAAATTGCTTCAGAAGAACAGTGCTCTGCAACTATTGAATGTAAGCTGGGTATAGTCTCAGGAAAAAAGATATTGATCACCTTAGCCTGTAGAGCTAAAAATAATATCCTGAGATTTGTTTATGTCTAATGAGCAAAATAAGAGCAGGGGCTTGCTACACAAATGATACTGAAGCATAAGATGTCTCTGAGATTCATTTATTAAAATGATAACATATATAACAAGCTTATGGAGATAGACTGTTCTTTGTGCTGTAATTCAAAGGGGGTGGTTTAAATCTGAGGTGATATTTTTAATCTGATTTGGATTAGAACTCTAGCTGTTGGTGTTTTTAGAGCTATTCACTATCTTGGCAGAGGTAGTATTTTTCAGGTAGATGTATATCTCTTTCCGAAACTATATATATATATGTCTGTGCTTGTTTGATTCAGCCCCGAGTAACAACATTTTGCTTTCAAGTACTGTTCCAAGATAGTAGTGGAAAATTTGCCCTGTTTCAACTTGATTTATTTCCTGGTATAATAAAGCAGAATTGCAGTATGGTTTGCTGTAATTTTTACTGGCAGAAACTTGACTAATTGGGAATATAGGCATCAAATTGATCCTTGCTTCTTATGGCCAGAAATAGTAAAATCCTAGATAATTATAGAAGTAACTTTAATATTTTCTTACAAATATTAGAAAATTACTGTATTGAATTAAAGTCCAATCTGATCTAACTTTCTGTTTGGATAAATTCTTTTAAGATGTTATGAGCAGTGTACTAAGATAACAGCTATCTTTGGCTCCGTCATCTGTTATTTATAGGAATGCTGCCTCTGAATATGGAAGCTCCATGTTTCCATCCTCAAATATCATATATCATCTGATGCAGTAGAAGTAATTACATGTTTCTCAAGGCCCTTCTTTTAAATTTTCAAAAATAAATTTATTTCCCATTATGTAGCTTGTTCCACAATCTGAAAAATTTATTTCGAGAGAAAATCTAAATACTGTACTTTTCCTTATCATTGGAAATTAATAATTCTGATCTTACCCTGTGGAAGAAAAGAAATAAATTTGCCAGCCTTGTGGTATTTAGAGATAAATATCATTCATCTCCTAGTTCTCTTTCCACACAGAACAATCTCTTTAACCTTTCCACAAGTAACTTAGCCGTAACAATTTATGTTACTCTGCACTGGACATGTTCCAATTTGTCAATATTCTGTTTAAAATTATAGTCTTCATAAATACATGCAGTACTCCAGGTAAAATTTAACCAAAACAGAATTGAATGGAACCTTTTATTGGAATTGCACATTATAGGTGCTAAAGTTTAGTGTGTTCTATTAAATGGCCCAAATCTTTTTCACATCCTGTGCTGTCATGGAAGATGTCAGCCATCAGGGATCTATGCAATTGACTGTTTAAATATGGAACTCCCCTACCCGCTTTGAGTTGTTTTGCAGAACTATTTTCCTCCTTTATTCGGATTATCTATAAAGGTCAGTACTGCGCCTAGGCAGGACATTGTGTTATTCCATTTGTTACTTCTTTTCAGATTAGTGAGGAGCCATTGATGAATACACTTCATTGCTTCTTGATCTCCAGCTTTTTTGAGATCAGCCAAGGTGGGTGAAGTTTCTCAGAGCAGATACTTTAACTTTATGCAAATTGCACACATCTTTTAGACTTCCACTATCTGCACTTGATATTTACAGAATAAATTCCATAAAGCTTTCATATTTATAGTTTGTTTGCTTTCAGCTGAATTTAAGAATAGTCTTCGGCAAATAATAGTAAATTATGGAGAATTGTATAGATCACTTGTCTGTTTCTTGTCCTTTGAAAATTCACTTAACCCCTTTCCAAGACCTTATATCAGAAGGTTTGGAATATCGTTCCATTCTGCTACAATTCTTCTGAGAAGCTGAAGGTTCATCTTTAGATTATAGTAAGGAAGATGAAATTTTGGATGATTTATTCTGTTAGGATTATCTGATATTCTCTTTTAATCTTTTAATTCTCGTGAGGCTGGCGTGATGTGCAATTAGTTCACAGAGTGAAATAAGTTTGGGGTTTGTAGTCACCGTGAGTTTGTGGTGAGGGGGGGCACAGAGGGAGGCTTAGCCAATTTCACTGTATACATGTTATACTTTGATAATAAAGGGTTTATTATTTATTTTATTTATTTTAATCACAGCACACATTGAATGGGATGAAACAAGTTCAGATTAAATCCTGTAAGAATTGAGCTGCTATGTGCCAGTAAACATCTGTGCAATCTGATAACAGCAGTAACTACTCTTGATAGGGTTAAGCTCTCCTAGAGTAGTTGATTGTGATCTGGTTGGACTTCTAGGTTTATAGCTTCACAAATAGCTGGTGAATGCTGTGTCCAGGAGGCCCTTTGCACAATTTTGATGGTGCACCCCTTATAACTCAATGTGGACCAGGGTGTTGACAGAACTTGATTGTAGTTGGCTTACTATAGTGTGCTCCACATAGAGCAGTTTTGGCAATGACCCAGAAGCCACACCTGGACCAGAATATGATGCATAAACAACTGGCAAGTCAACAAGGGGCAACACCTTCCTTGAAATTCCTGCATTGATTAACAGTAGGCTTCCAGATCCAACTCAAAAATACTGAGTATCACCTCCAAGGTCTTGGATGCCATATCACCAGCTGTGCAAATTGAGTCCTGGTAAGATGGTTCAAATATTTTGAGAAAGCCTGCTGAGAGTCTCCACCCATGTGAGAAATAGAAAGCATTGTGGTCCCCATTGTTTTGCTTTCATTTCCCTAAGAGGTTCTTGCAGCATCTCCCTTCTTGGCATTTCATAGATAAAACCAGTGCTTTTTTTTCTAAAAATAAAAAAAAGGTGCCAGAACTCACACACGTCATACAACCCACCTTGCCTACCCTATAAGGTTCCATCCAAAAAAGGTGCCGGAACTCCGTTCTGGGCATTCTGTGAGAAAAAAAGCCCTGGATAAAACAGTTTTGTTCCATTCTCCTTTTAATCCTAATACATGTTAATGAACATTAATCTTGGGGAGTTGATTACTTTTATGGTGCTGCTTTTTATATAATTGCTTTGTTATACAGGTAGCTCTTGTTTAGTGGCTGTCTTTGTAGTTTGTAGTTATGATGGTAATGAAAAAGTAACTTTTGACTAATATTCCCATAGTTTCATTTATTTAATGACTGAATTGCCAGTTCCAGTTGTAGTCACAAAAGAAGGACTACCAGTATATTGCCTAGAGTCTTCAGATTGGGATGTTTTACAAACTTTGTGAATAAATATTGATACACTTTATATATTTATAAAGTTGATAGTTTATTTTTATAACAAAAGTTAAAGAACTGCATTAAACTATATTTAATTTTTGCTTTTAAAATTCTAAATTAACAGCTTTCCTGATCCCTCAGATCATTCTTTGGCTATTGTGACAAAATGCCAGACATTCTCAAAATGCATTCAAGGATTTGTACACACCTGGTTTGTTGGCCCAACTTTTGCCAATGTCCCATTTTTCCTAGTTAAGTGCTTTGGAAGCAGCAGGAAACATCTCAGCAGAATAATACGAACTCTCATTAGTAGGCCAAATGGGTGCCATCCCAATCCCTATATCCATGCCGATTGGCCATACTGCATCAGTTTTATTATATTTGAAACTGGAAGGCACCCAGATAATTTACTCTTGCTACTTTTGATATCATTTCTTAGTATTTACTATGTGATATGACTGCAATTATCTAACTTGTAGTTTTGCTGATTTGGCTTACAGAATGTATTTTCTTTAAAAATACATTTCCTTCCTAGCAGTTTAACAAGGGGTTTTGCAGTAAAGACAATAGTCTACTTGTCTAAATAGTAGTGTCTGGCCTCAATTCTTTGTTCAATTACCTGAGACTAAATATTTATTCCAGTGGAACTTTCTTTTGTGTAGAACAAATAGAATCATACCATAAATTATCTGTCAAAAGACTTGTCTCAATTGGGATTTCACAGAAAGTCCTGTCTGTAAGGACTTGTTTATTCAGTTATCTTCTGATCACAAAATGTGGGTCTGTGCAGCAGAGGAATTACTCCCTTGATGAGCTCAGAGTCTGTGGCATTCTTTTAAATAAAATGGTCTCTAGTTTCTTTCAGGGTTTGAATGTTAAAACCAGCACTTTGATCACATTTGTTAGACTGCCTGGCTTTCTCTTTTTCTTTGAGGCAGCTCTGAGTTCTATTGCTGCTATTATAGCCTCTCTGTTGCATATTACACTGAAACTGAGGTTAGGGAAGTGATCAAAATCAGATTGCATGACTTCAGAGACATTGTAAATATTTAATAATTAAAATTCAAGGAAGGATGAACTAATTATACTGGTTAATTGCTGGATAAGTTGCAGTTGAGTGACTAGTATTTCTTCATTGTTTACTAATGAAAAAAGTAATTACCTTTTTTTCAGTGAAGATGAACTCTTAGTAACAGTTGCAACTAAAAAGCATTTTCCATTCAGACTAGATTACTGACAAATAATGCTTGGGAAAAATAGGAGTGGATT
This sequence comes from Protobothrops mucrosquamatus, assembly GCF_001527695.2. Classification (NCBI taxonomy): domain Eukaryota; kingdom Metazoa; phylum Chordata; class Lepidosauria; order Squamata; family Viperidae; genus Protobothrops; species Protobothrops mucrosquamatus. The sequence continues at coordinate 711,550 of NW_015386704.1, forward strand.
TCTGCATAAAAGCATTTGTGGGAGGACCAAAAATTTCTGTGCTGAGCATGTGCTCAATTGTATCTTCATCTTCAGCATATATATGACAAACAGCGTTATTTTGAGTACAGCTGCAACTGGCAAAAAAATAGCCAACTCTGTAGGAAAGGAAAGGTGAATGCTTCCCTATGTGATCAGAAAAGTGTTTGAAAATACATTAGACCTTTGGCCTCTGACTTCAATTAAGAAAAGTAGGAAAGAATAGGAGAATTTGGTTTCAGGCAAAAACTGAACTGTTTCCATCTTTTCTGTTACTTATGAATTGTTCTCAAATTGTTCATACTTCTATACTGTATTACTGCTTTTCATTAATATCTTCTTAAAACGTATTATTTAAACTCACGTTTTGTTACCACATACCTTTCTTTACACACTTACATAAACGTCATAACAATATTACCGTACACTAAAAGTGAGGAAGAAAAGATATTTGCCATAGTTATTGTAGGCACACAGAAGATACTGCAGCAAATCAAATAACTATGATTCAGTTTTTGAAAAAGTACAGTGAACAACATCAGCTAAACTTTCTGGATAATTTTTAATGGGAACCACAATCTTAGTACAGTACAGCAGTGTAACTTGACCCGGAAAGGTCCTTCTGAATTTATTCTGGTAGTTGTGTACTTTTTATTTTCTCTGATAAAGAAATGTGGTATATAATTAGGATGCTGGACCAAGACCAGGTTCAAGTTTCCACTCAGGTATGGAAGTCCAGTGGAGGACTTTGGGCCAGGTATTATCTTTCAACACAGCTTCTCTGATAGGATCCCCGTTAGAGTAAAACGGGAGGAAAGAGTATTAATCTTACTGTTTTGAGATACAGGTAGTCCTTGACTTACAACAGTTCATTTAGTGACCGTTTGAAGTTACACCAGCACTGAAAAAAGTGACACATGACCATTTTTCATACTTATGACCGTTGCAGCATCCTCATAATCACATGATCAAAATTCAGCCGCTTGGCTACTGACTCATGTTTATGATGGTTGCGGTGACCCAGGGTCACGTGATCTCCTTTTGCAACCTTCTGACCAGCAAAGTCAACGGGGAGGCCAGATTTGCTGAACGACCGTGTTACTAGCTGAACAGCTGCAGCGATTCACTTAACATCCGTGGCAAGAAAGGTTGTAAAATGGGGCAAAACTTCACATCTCACTTAGCAACAGAAATTTCGGGCTCAGTTGTGGTTTTAAGTCGAGGATTCCCTGTACTAGAGGAAAGTGGAATATAAATCAAATAAATAAATCCAGACTTTAGCCGGCCCCTTTCATTTGCTCCTTTCACCTTTGCTCCATCCATATTATATGGCCAGTTTGCCTGTCTCCCTGTGATCATCTTCTGTTTATTTTAACTGGTGTTTTTTTTTTACAATAAAATTACCCTAGCACCTTACATGAAGCTTATCTTTTTTTTCTCTCTCTGCAGAATGCACACAATTGGGGTTTGTACTGCTTCTCTTGGCTCACTGGGCCTCATGCGATTCTTCGGTGTGTCCTGGACATGGAGTATTGCAGTCACTTTGGGCATTTATATTGGCAGTGGTGGGTGGAACTTTCTCCGCATCATCTTTAAGACAGCCCTGAGAGATTTACTGTAAGTACAATGCCTTCTTATGATATCAGGATGGTTTGTTTTCACCAAAGATGTTTGTTGCCCCAGATAATGAATCTGTATAGCCTCAATCCCTTCATGGGACGAGGATGTGAATTCTCCCCTGATCAAGAGCTCTGATAACTACTCTTTTGAAAGACTACTATAAATACTTTTTGGCTTTGTCTTCCCAACTATCCTCCCAAGTGTGAATTTTTTTTAAGTCATAGAAGTATAAATGGATGCTTATAGTAAATAGACTTTGTTAAGCAGAGGAAGGTGGGAATTATAGTATTCCAAGCTAATTGTTTTCCATTTATTAAATCTTGTGTGTATAAAATAGGTAAGAAAACAGCCTGTGAAGGATTTACCTGTCTGTTCCAGAAGCCAAATACTATAATGTGCATATGTACCTTAAAGAGAAATGCTCTTCTTGAGGGGATTCAAGACAGCTGGTTGTTGAAACACACATTTAAAGTGTATAAATAGTACTAATAAAATGCTGATCCCCAGACCATACCTATTGTGATCAGCTGTCTTGCATTTTTTTTAAAGGAAAAGCACTCATTGAAAGTTAAAGAGCAAGAGACATGTTTAGGGCTGAATCTGTACGTTATGTGAAGCCGCAATTTGCATAGTCATGTTTTATTGAATAAAATATGGCTGGTATTAGCATATGCAATGTGCTAAATATGAATCAAGTAAGCCATATTATAGCTTAGTATGGTGATATGTGAGCCAGATTTTGTTTAAATCCACCATTCTCAATCTGCTTTCTTTCTGGGAGGGAAAACCACTTAAAAAAAAAAGATTAAGTAGACATTACCTGCTGCTTCTTCCTTTGGTTTTTCTGTAGCCTTGTGTACAGCTGAAGAATTTTGTAACTATTCATAATATGAAGTTTATGCTCAGCCAATAGCAGAGAATTCTTATTTATATGTTATAGAAAATGTATGCCTGTGTCAAGATGGGAATGGATTTCACTTCTTGGCTATAATGTTTATCTAGGAAATGAAATCTATGTCTAAACTCTACGTGTACTTAATTGGTTTCTTATTATTTCTACACAGATGATTTTTTTTTAATTGGGGCTTCTTTTTCCTCATCTGACTAAGCTCCCGATTAGGACATTCATAGTGAGGAGGGATAGATGAGTTTTAAGAGGTCATTTATCTCTACTAATGTTTGGTCCTCTGTGAAATCTTCCCAATATCTTTCCTATGTCTAACACTTTGCTTTCCTGTTGCTCTGTAACTGAATTTGGCATCCTAGTTTTTTGCATGTCCCCTTAGGATCTTTTTCTTGTTAAAAGGATTTAGGGCTGTTGCTCTTACAAAGGCTGTTATAGTGACTGTCAGTGCCCTCTGGATCTCTACTTCCTCCCAGTTGCATGGCAAGTGAGAAATAACAGCCGAGAATAAAGCGCCTCTTAAGAATATGGAAAGGGCAATTCATGCCTGAAAAGGCTCCTCTGTTTCCTTCCTGGCACAGCTTGGGTCACTATGATAGGCCAGCTTTGCTGGGCAAAATGCCAAGAGCCTATTACTAAACCAGCCTCTCTTTCCTCATCTGCCTAAGCTCCTGATTAGGGCATTCAGAGTGAGGAGGGATAGATGAGTTTTTAAGAGGTCATTTATCTCTGCTACTGCTTGGTCCTCTGTGGAATCTTCTGTGTTCTTCTTTAACCAATCATAAAAGTACACCTTCCATTATTACTCCGCATTTGAGGAAAATAAATGTGCTAAGTGCAGTACAGCTAGTCATTGTCTTGACCTTGTGACCGTTTTCGTGATATTTTTCTGTTGGGACTTTTATATCGAAAACTTAACTAACGTGGTACAAGAGTAAGGCTAGCTAGAAAGTGTAGCTGGTTTTGTTTATATTTTACACCTGTCCGTCCATTCTAAAAGACACTTCACAATTAACCCTTAATGTGTTTTGAAAAAACACGTTACGCTGTTAACACTAGTTCCTTATAGTAGTATTCCATATGAATTTATCACTTAAATATATCAAGGAACGTGGACAGGGTCAGACTGCTTGATGTTTAGAAGTGGATATTGCATTGGTTGTAATATGCTTTGCCTCCATTTGTTCAAAGTTTATACCATATGTCTGTTTCAGCCCCATGGGAATGTCTAAAATGACCTTATAACAAATGAGTCATGGTCCACTTGATAAAGAATTGCCTTCTCTGACAAATCACAACTCCACAGCTTCTGGACCACAGGCTTTATATTTTACAAGGGATTAAACCTGAGACCTTACTCAATTTGGGATGAAGGATATTCTGAATTAATTTCCTCTATTGTATTTCATATCTTTTGTTTGATTAGTTACAGGGCTTTTCAACCAGTGGTACGGGTACCACCTGTGGTACATTGGCACCTGGCAGGTGGTACGCGACCATCCTAGAAAAGTGGTAGTGGGGGAGGGGAATGAGCTGAACCGGTGGCAGCACCGCACAAGCCTGAGCAAGAGATGGCTGGAGCTGCAGGGCTGTCAGGGCTCAGCAGAAGCGTCAGGATCAGTGCTTCTTCGGGGCTGTCAGGGCTCAGCGGAAGCGCCAGGATCAGCGCCAGGCTCCAGCTGGAGCTCAGCGCTGATCCTGGTGCTTCTGCTGAGCCCCGAAGAAGCGCCAATCAGCTGGAATGTTGCAGCCTCTCCAGGGTCTTGCTTGGCAACTGATTCATATTTATGACGGTCACAGTGTCCCAGGGTCATGTGAAGTGACCAAAACCTGCTGCAATCACTCAGCAGACGGGGGGAATAAAGGCCAAACACCCACCACCACCCATGCTGCCAATCCTCAACACAAATGCTCACAACAATGAAAACCTCGGACAGGAGGAAGAGTGCCACCGGGTGGGCAGGCAGGTGTCTTGCTCGGCTGTGGCTTGGGGGGCACTTTTTTCAGTGCCATTGTAACTTCGAACAGTCACTAAGCGAACTATTGTAAGTCGAGGACTACCTGTACTTTTATCACTTTTTTCCTTTTTTGGGGGGGGTCAAGTTTTTGACACCTTGCTAGGCGACTGGTGGTACTCGGATATTGCCATATCCTAAAAGTGGTACAATGGGTGAAAAGGTTGAAAAGCCCTGGATTAGTAAACAGAGATATAGATGTACATGGGAGGGAACAGAGCTAAATGCGATTGGCTGGAACAAGTAGAAAAAAAATGTGGCCAATAATATCTCCCAGTTACTGAGTTTTCTACATGTAGCATTTCCAATGGCAAGCAGAGGTCATAGTTTAGCTGGCAATCAAAATAATTGGTTGGAAACATTTTCCAAAAAGTCTAACTTTATTGTTGCAGATGAATATTTTTTTTAAAAAAAAAAGTAAACAAACTCAGATGCCTTCTTTATATAACTCATTTCACTTACACTTTTGTTACATTTCTTATTCTCACAAACTGCCTAAGACTTCTTTTTTGAGTTACGTTTTCTTTGTATCGCTGAAGCTGTTCATTGTTGAAAATAGTCTTGAATGTGAGGCTTGCAACACTGAATTTAGACTGAAGTGTTTCTCTTTTTTTTCATTCCTTGGTTTTATATGTCAATAGCTCTGAATAGTGGTTATGAGCAGGAAAGAGGCAAGCTGTGGAGTGTGTTCTTAGTGTAAGAACTGTTTAATCACTGTCCTCCCAACACACGTCTCAATATATTTGACTCGATTTAGACTCATGAGTATGTACAAATACGGTGTATATAACTATCATCAAGGTCACCGTCATAAATTTTTAATTTAAGGAAATCTACAAATGTTCATATATTTATCTCGTATCACTTACGTCTTTACAAAGAGATTTATGTGTCGCATCGACGACAGACACGAATCGGTAGCCCCTTTCCCCAAATAATAATTGTTTCAGCTAGCTCACTTTCATTTGCTAAAACCAGCAAGATTCTCCCTATATTTTCTTTCTCAGATTCAAAAATTAAAGTGGTTTTTAACCCTCAGCCCAACATGGCATGAGGCTGGGTTATTTGAAGGACTACTTTCCTCAGTGACATCTACTCCTTCTACTGGATTTAGCAGAAGAGGCATGTTCTGGGTTCAGTCCACTAGAAAGTGTCATCTGATGAGACCTAGGGCCCTTTCTGCCACTGCTCTTGCCCTATAGAACATTATTCCCCTTGAGATCTGGCTGGCCCTGACCTTGATTGCCTTCTGGAAGGGCTTGAAGTTGGAATATAGAACATAGAATAATATGGTTGGAAGGGACCTAGGAGGTCTTCTAGTCGAACCCCCGGCCCATGGCAGGATATCCTATACCATTCCAGACAAGTGGTGATCCAGTCTCTTCTTAAAAACCTCCAGTGGTGGACCACCCACAACTTCCAGAGGCAAGCTGTTCCACTGATTAATTGCTCTATCAAGAAATTTCTGCTTAATTCTAGGTTGGCTCTCTCGTTGACGATCTTCCACCATTACTTCTTGACTTGCCCTCAAATGCTTTGGAGAATAAGTTGACCCCCTCTATTCTGTGACAGCCTCTCAAGCAGGCTGAAAAAATTGCTATCATATCACCCACAGTCCTTCTCTTTCTTAGACTAGACATACTTAGTTCCTTCAGTTGTTGATTATGTTTTAGCCTCCAGATCCTTTATCATATTTGTTGCTCTTCTTGGACTCTTTCCTGGAGTCTCAGTATCTTCTTTTATATTGTGGTGACCAGAATTGGACACAGTGTTTCATGTGTGGTCTCACCATTGCATTGTGAAGCGACGATCTTGAAACTATCCCTCTGTTGATGCAACCTACCGTAGGACTGCATTAGCTCTCTTGGCAGCTGCAGCATGCTGCTGGCTCATACTTAAGTGATTGTCTACTAGCACACCTACCGTAGATCTCTCTCACAGTTGCTGCTATTGAGCCAGGTGCCACCTATATTTGTGCATTTGGTTTTTCTTGCCTATGTATAGGACCTTACTTTTCTCACCACTGAATTGCATTTTGTTGGATAGGGCCCAGTGCTCAGTCTGCCAAGGTGCTTCTGAATTTTGAGTCTATCATCTAAAGTGTTAGCTATTCCCCTCAGCTTGGTGTCATCTGCAAATTTGATGAGTTATCTAGATCATTTATGAAGATATTGAAGAATACTGGGCCTAAGACAGAACCTTGAGGTACCCTACTGCATGTTTCCCTCCATGTACATGTAATTCTACTGAGGACTACCCCCTAAGTGTGGTTGATCAGCCATTTGTGAATCCATCTAGTGGTGATACGCTCTATCCCACATTGTTCTGTCTCATCAAGAAGTAGCTGTTGTGGTTTTTCTATCTGGTCTGGGAACCAGAGAGTAGTCCGAAGCCCATAAAATGATTGTATGGCTCTTGAATTACCATATGGTCTCCCAGTGATTGTATTGTATGCTTTTCATTGTTTTTATTGTTTTAACATTTTGTATTGATGGCATATTTGTTTTATTACTTGTTTTTTGGTATTGTTTATGTTTTAATTGGAAGCTGCTCAGAGTCACAAATGTGAAACGAATGGTTATATACTATAAATTGAAACAATCAAACCTGCTGTAGCTGTCTCCCATCCACCAATTTGTAGGGTGCTACCTTCCTAATTGCGAAGATATTCTGTTTCATCACAGGAATGATTTTCCCAGCTAGCAAGCAATTAGCATTCTTTTAATACTTGACTTCATTAGGAAATATTTTCAAAACGCAGTGATGAATCCATCCATTCAGAAATGAGCTTGATTTAATTTGAGGAATGCGAGTTTTGCATCACATTTTGAGCATCTTGACCTCCCTTCTTCCCTAGTTTTCAGTCCTTTAAAGTGCCACAATATGTTTGAAACTGCATAATAATAGATGACTAAATCAGTGTTTATATGGGTTGCTGAGCTTTTTTCCCCCCCTGATGAAGTAAAATAAAATTTGAATAAATAGAGTAAAGCAAGAATTCTGCAACTTTATCTAAAATGTATTCTTTTGGGGAAATGCTTGGATACACCATTGTAATAGCTTTGGCCTGAATATGACTGTAGGCCAGATACAAGAGGTATTAATTGTATAAAATCAGATTCTTTGTCAGGATGACTGAGGAACTGACCAAGCAGATGTCTCATGCATTGCATCTATGCCTCAAACAATTAAAATCACTACCGTATAATTAATACTTCCTTGTCCCTTTTTCAGAGGACTCTCGGTGCTTTTGCGAGTCAAATATGAACTGTATCATCACAGGAAAGCCAAAAATAATATTCCCAAGATATTCCAGAAAGTAGTCTGGAAACATCCAGACAAAGTGGCCTTGATTTATGAAGCTACTGATGACAAGTGGACATTCCAGCAACTGGATGAATATTCCAACTGTGTGGCCAACTTCTTTTACCAGCAAGGTTTTCGTGAGGGTGATGTAATCGCTATCTTCATGGAGAACCGACCAGAATTTGTAGGCTTCTGGTTGGGGATGGCCAAAGTGGGTATTGAGGCAGCTCTCATCAACTTCAACTTGCGTCTTGACTCATTGACTTACTGTGTGAAAACCTCAGGAGCAAAAGCCATCATCTTTGGTGGGGAGCTATCAGAAGGTATGATATATTTGGGTTTGATTTCCTAACCTCTGCCGTTTTCATTCTTGTCTTGAAACTATATAGTCTGGTGAGGAGAAAATGAATTTCTTTAGAGAAAATGCCTGCTTGCCAAAGTGAATGACCTCTTTGCACTTGTCATTAGATTGAATTGGGGAGGTCTGTGGAGATTCTCAATCCTCCCAGTCATGGTTCCAACTCAAGTTAGAACTGAAGAAGATTCTTGGATGAGAGGCGAAATGTTTTCAAAGAAAAAAAAACATGAAAAAAGCGACTTTGGGATTGACTTGGTTAATTAATCATGAAATATTCATTTCAAGCAATGCTGACATGCTCAGTGTTACAAGAGAAGGAAGGGGAAAGATTCTACGTTATTTGTGTGAATAGTGCTCATAATGAAGCAAGATAGTTGCTTGCTAAGATCTTGGACAACTGTTTCCATTCTACTTCCCAGAATACAGTCCAGTCAGCACAGGGGAGGTGTGTGTGTGTGTGTGTGTGTGTGTGTGTGTGTGTGTGTGTGTGTGTGTGTGCTTCAACTCAACCTTGAATCCTGGCAACTGCCTGGACAAGTCCCAGAAGTTTTTTTTTTGCATTGTTTCAAAAGTGGTGTGCCCTTTCTAAGGCTGAGTGAGACTGACTGGCTGACCCAAGATCCCCTCAGCTGACTTTGTGCTTAAGGTAAGACTAGAACTCAGTGTCTCCAAATTAATAGGCCAATACCTTAAGCAATAAGCCAGACTGCCTCTCCCAGCACAGATAAATATTCTGTATTATTAATATACTTATTTGCTTGGAAGATTTTCATTCAAGATAGGGAGAAGTTACCAGATGCCCTTTGTTATACATTTGAGGAATAGATATTTCCTTTTTATAAGTAATAATTAACATGTCATTTAGACAGATGATTCTCCAAATCTGTGGCTTGCTTCTATGAAATGGGATAGGGCAGGGGTAGGCAACCTTGGCTCTTTTATGACTCGTGGACTTCAACTCCCAGCCATGCTGGCTCAGGAATTCTGGGAGGTGAAGTCCACGAGTCATAAAAGAGCCAAGGTTGTCTACCCCTGGAATAGGATGTCCTTTTCCAAAAAACAGGTAGATACGTAGTTTGTTGTGTGGCACTTGAATAAGATGACTTATTCATCATCTTATTACCAGACCAGACAAAATAATTAAATCAGTGTTGCTTTCTCATTCAGTAAAGTTATCACAAAAAAATCAGGTTTTTTTAAATGCTATAAAAGATCTGTCTTTAAAAATGAAACATATGCTAGCTAACCTAAACCTTTGAGGATACTGTTATAAAACCTAGCTTATAAGGAGGTTCTCTGAGATTCTATAGAAAGGTTGGGCCTCTTCTCTTTCTCCAAGGAGAGATTTTAAAACTTTAGGAAGGGAAATTCAAACGTTTTGATTTGGTATATCAGATATATTATTTTTTGAACAATAACAAAGGATAGGGGGAAGACTAGCACAGAAATAAAAGCAGTAAACATGGGGGAAAAAATCATTGCCATGTTAATCCCTGGGAGAAAAAATGATTAGGGAAAAAGAAAATACAAGCAGTCCTTGATTTACAATTAGTTGTTATATGACTGAAGTAATGACAGCTACAGAATGTAAAGCATCCCCAGCTCTTCTAAAGATTCATGCTCCTCCCAGTAGTCATGTGGGTCAGCTTTAGGACCAGTTGTGGTGTGCCAGTTTCCAGCATCTTTTTCCAGTTTCTGGCAAAAAATGTCCTTTAAAGTGAATGGGTTTGCTTAACAACCCTGGCTTTTGCTTAATGACCACTATGAAAAAGGCCAAACGCCCCCCCAGACTTTTGGTTATGTGGGCAACTCAACTTATAATTGTTTCCAGTCCCAATTAACACAAGGACTACTTATAAAATGAGGCCATATAATTGACTTTCAGCTATGACAAAAGAATGGGAACTAATGAGGAAAGAAATACAATTTCCTTTGTCTCTGAGCGCAAAGTATATCTTGATTCCAAAGACATCTTCCACAAAGCCTTCAGTACATAAATTCACTTTCTGTTAAATTTGGACTGTAGTCCTCTGGGCTGCGTGCTTTTTGGGGTAAATGGATTTAGGAAGAATATAAAACCCTCAAAACAGTCTCTTTTCACATGAACCAGTAGGGGACTTTAGACTCTTATAACAGTTGTGTGTTCCCCTGCATGGTTTGAAAGAATAGTAATTAAAACAGAACTATACATTTAATTAGGCAATCTTGTATACAAGTAGTCCTTAACTTATGATCACAACTGAGCCCAGAATTTATGTTGTTACTTGAGACATTTGTTAAGGGAGTGTCATCCCATTTTACGACTTTTCTTGCCACATTGGTTAAGCGAACCACTGCAGTTGTTAAATTAGTGACACCGTTGTTAAGCGAGTCTGGCTTCCCCATTGACTTTGCTTGGTCAGAATGTGGCAAAGGGTGATCACATGATCCCAGGACACTGGAACCATCATAAATATGAATCAGTTGTCAAGCATCCGAATGTAAATCACGTGACCCTGGGTGGTCAAGTCACTTTTTTTAGTGCCGTTGTAACTTGGAACGGTCACTAAGTGGACTGTTGTAAGTCGAGGACTACCTGTAATATTAACCACATGAAGAACTGCGATGTTAATCTGCATGTGGAATACCCCAATTTTAAAAAGACAAAACTTTTCAGAATAATAATAATAATAATAATAATAATAATAATAATGACAACGATGACAACGACAACAATAATAATAAAGTTGGAAGGGACCTTGGAGGTCATCTAGTCCAGAGGTCTCCAACCTTTTGGGCACCAGGGACCAGTTCCGTGGAGAGAGATTTTTCCGCGGACTGTGTGGTTTTGTGTGCTGCCTGCATCCCACGGATGGGGCTTTGCTTGTTTGTGCGGCCCGGTTGCTGGCATGCCACAGCCTGGTACTGGTCCACGGACCGGGGATTGGGGACCCCTGATCTAGTCCAATCCTCTGCTCAGGCAGGAAACCCTATACCATTTAAGACAAATGGCTGTCCAGTCTCTTCTTAAAAACTTCCAGTGTTGGATATGGTAGTGTTTGACATGATGGTAAGATATTGCAAGACAGGATATAATCTGCGAGCAGTCATCATAATTTGAATACTGTTATTGATTTTTTTCTTCTTATGGTTATGGAAATGGGCACCATCTATTTTGCATTTTTAATAAAAAGGGCTGGTTTTATGTTGCAGCAATCTCTGAAGTGAACGGCATCCTGGGAAAAAATATGACTAGGTTCTGTTCCGGAGATTTTGTACCTGAATCCTGCTCTCCAGATACTAAGCACTTGGACCCTCTGCTGGCGCAGACATCGAAATCTCCTCCAACTCATGTTTCAACCAAGGGATTAGATGGTATGTTTCCTTGCAATCAGCCTTCTGATGAAGAGAGAAAGAGCCTAGGGTGTTGGCAGTTCCTGCCCCACCCCCACCCACCCCCCTTCCTGGTGAGGTGTGCTGCAGGGAGAGTTTTATGTGACCTTTCCTCTATATTCATGTTACTAGTTGTCCTGGCCTAGTTCCACAGAGAAGTGGAGGCAAAAAATTTTACACCTTTAGGGCTGTGTACTTGGTTCAGATGAGTAAAACAGGTTCTGACAACCCAGGCTGTGAATTATTTTCGGGGAGATAGCCTAATCTCGTTGCTTTTGGGTCTGTGCTCTGCATTTGAAGCAGCTGTCTCCTTGAAATGGGTAACTTCTTAAGTAGAAATAACAAAGAGAAGCTGATCTCAAACTCATCCCTCGCTGCTATGCTGTCTTTTTAGATCGGCTGTTCTACATTTACACCTCTGGAACAACTGGAATGCCAAAAGCTGCCATTGTGGTGCACAGTAGGTGAGGAACAGTACCTGGCCTTGGTCGTTACCTGCCAATATTTAATATTTTTATTTCTGGAGTTTTTTTATTATGTGGATAATACTTCTCCTATAGAAGAAAGATTTGTGTGCGCGCACGCATGCACGCACACAGAAACACACCTCCAAATGCCCCTGGTATTACCATTTTGTTTCTATGGAGTGTAAGGAAAATGGAAGCCTTGGTGGAAGTATGCAAGAACTATTATGTAAGCAAGAGGATTTGAAAGAAGCTAATATTTGGAAATGGCTCAAGAAGTCTTAGAACTCTTGACCTCATATGTGATCAGACAATGTAGCAATTAGAGCATTAGATTACTTCTGATTCAAATCTCCACTTAGTTATTATAATTATAACTCCCCGCTATTACTAACTCCCAATAATAATAATAATAATAATAATAATAATAATAATAATAATAATAATAATAATAATAATAATAATAATAATAAAGTTGGAAGGGACCTTGGAGGTCATCTAGTCGAACCCCCTGCTCAGGCAGGAACCCTACACCATTTCAGACAAATGGCTGTCCAGTCTCTTCTTAAAAACTTCCAGTGTTGGAGCATTCACCGCTTCTGGAGGCAGGTTGTTCCATTGGTTAATTGTTCTAACTGTCAGGAAGTTTCTCCTTAGTTCTAAGTTGCTTCTCTCCTTGATCAGTTTCCATCCATTACTTCTTGTCCTGCCTTCAGGCGCTTTGGAGAATAGCTTGACTCCCTCTTCTTTGTGGCAGCCCCTGAGATATTGGAAGACTGCTATCATGTCCCCTCTCGTCCTTCTCTTCGTTAAACTAGACATACCCAATTCCAGCAACCCTTTCTTATATGTTTTAGCCTCCAGTCCCCTAATCATCTTTGTTGCTCTTCTCTGTACTCTTTCTAGAGTCTCAGCATCTTTTTTACATCGTGGTGACCAAAACTGGATGCAGTATTCCAAGTGTGGCCTTACTAAGGCATTGTAAAGTGGTATTAATACTTCACGTGATCTTGATTCTATCCCTGTTAATGCAGCCTAGCACTGTGTTGGCTTTTTTGGCAGCTGCAGCACACTGCTGGCTCATATTTAAGTGATTGTCCACTAGGACTCCGAGATCCCTCTCACAGTTACTACTATTGAGCAAGGTACCCCCTATACT
>NW_015386704.1:724865-745420 GCF_001527695.2 Protobothrops mucrosquamatus
GTCTTCTGGAGTGTTGGCTATTCCTGCCAGCTTGGTGTCATCCGCAAATTTGATGAGTTCCCCATCTATCCCCTCATCCAAATCATTGATGTTGAAGAGCACTGGGCCTAGAACAGAGCCCTGGGGCACCCCACTACACATTTCCCTCCATGTAGATGCGGTTCCATTGAGGACCACATGCTGAGTATGGCCGGTCAGCCAGCTACGAATCCATCTGGTGGTGATGCTGTCGTAACCCACATTTTTCTATCTTATCGAGTAAGATTTTTCTATCTTATCGAGTAAGATTTTTCTATCTTATCGAGTACTCATTGGAAGTATAGCTGTTTCTTAGTCCAACTTTTTCACAGGTTTTTAAGGTGATAGAAAAAGTGGCAAGGATTATACATTCAGCAATATTCAACAATAATTTTAAAGGAACATTTCAAACCTCACATAAGCATGAGCACATCACCTCTATGCTATTCATTAATGCTGCAGCTTCCCCCCCCCCGGGCTTCTGCATAGACTTAAAAAAAATAGTGTGGCTGCTTTGAGAGTCATAATAATGATCACTCTCAAAATTTCTCCAAGAGCCTAAAAAAGAAGGATCAGCTTTAATGAATACTAGAGATGCTATGTTCACACGAAATCTAATTTTCCTAATCATTTCTGAAACATGCATCGCACTAATATGCAGCCATGAGCTCCTGAAGGAAAAATATATATATAAATGTAAAAAAATTGTTCACTCATAGTGGGGGACACTGGAGGATACAGGAAAAAACTGCAGTTGCATTGTAAAAGTACAACTGCAACTTTCTTGGGAAAGAGGCTTGATAGCGTTTGTTCTGTTCACAGGATCTGGTTCGGCTCTGTATTTCTTTACACAGAGAGGAACAGATAAGGGCTAATTGAACAAACAATAGCAAAGCAAATAGATGAAGAGTTAAAATGACAAAGAGAAGATTTAATTAAATAATAATTTAAGAGTTACTCATGAAGAAAGAGTTCTTTAAATCAACCTTTCCCCTCTACTTTGCAAAATCAGTTTGGATGACTTGAGAGCTAAAATAATCTTCCCATCGTCTTCGTGTAATTGAGTTGAGTGTACAGGTATTCTCAGTTAACAACCACTCATTTAGCGACCTTCCCTGCCAACTTCCCACAAGCAAAATCAATGGGAAAGCTAGTGAGGAAGGTCACAAGTCATTCTCCTAAGTCACGGGTGTCAAATTTGCAACGTCATGTGATGTGTCGCAACGTATCACGACTCTTTTTACATTGCCGGCAGTGGGGTGGGCGTGGCTTCGGTATGATGAAACCGGCCCACGTGCCGGCAGTTTGACACCCCTGTCCTAAGTCATTCCCGTTCCCATCACTTTTTCTCCCAGGAGAAGCCCCCAGGTAGTAGGGTGAGTGTGAGCCCTGGGTGGGCAGGTAACCATTTGCCCAGCCACATTTGTACTGTGCTGCCTGACCCCTGGCCTTGCAGCACATGCTGCAGCAGTGGACCCCCTCCTCCATCCTGCAGCACTCCATAACCTTCACGGGCCCCCGTTGGCCTGCTTGTGAGCCCCTTAAAGGAAGGCTTGTTGTTCCCTAAGGCTTGCAGCTTCCTGCCTGGTCCCTCATTGATTGCTTGTTGGAAACTGGCAGGAATTCACAAGTCCCAGTCAGGTGAGGTCCTCACTTAATGGCCCACAATCCTTATGATGACAAAACAACTTCCAAGATTTGCCACTGCTTAAGCGATGAAGTCACATGATCTCAATCTTTATGGCTGCATCACTTTAACAATGTAAATTCCAGACTCAGTTGCTGTTGTTAAGTGAGGACCTACAGTTTCTCCTGTATATCTTCCTGAGATGTATCCACGCACTGCAGTCTAGGTGCCAGCTGATCACACTGAGCACTGTCGTACTGCATTCCAGTACTTGTATCACTGGTTTTCTGCAAGATGAAACTGTCCTTTGATCCTAGAAGAATTTTCACAAATCTTGTGTGTTATCTAGTACCAATTAAGTGCAACTCTATTGATACCTATTTTTTTCTTTTATTGCAGATATTACCGAATTTCTGCTTTTGGTTATTACGCTTACAGAGTGACCCAAGATGACATAATCTATAACTGTCTACCACTGTACCACTCAGCAGGTAGGCTGGTATTATGGCTGCATGTTTTTAGGATGGAGGTTGGCTTGGGCATTACCAGGGGGCACTCTGCTAATGTTCCCCAGGGTTCCTGGCAAGCATGTCTCTGCTGACTGTCTCTGCTGACAGTCTCTCTCTTTCTGTCTCTTAGGGAACATCATGGGTATCGGCCAGTGTGTGGTTCATGGTCTGACGGTAGTGATTAAGAAGAAATTTTCTGCCAGTCGCTTCTGGGATGACTGTGTGAAATACAAGTGTACAGTAAGGAGATCTCTGAACTCTTGCTTGTAGGCACCACAGTTAGTAAGTGGGAGCAAATGCAACTTTGGGGAAGGCTGCTTGGCAAGACAGTCACACATTAAAAAGAAAAATAAAGAACCAAGAAAAGGCAACGGTAACGGGATGTGGGCAAACTGAGAAATTACCTTGCTTACAATATAGTGGTGTAGTTTTTCATAGCTGGCATCAATGAAGCAGTCATGTGCTTTCAGGCTGAATGGCTGTAACCTAGTTTTCTTTTGCCCTGACCAGCCACAGGTGCTGGCAAAATGTCAGGGCAAAAGAAAAGTAGACCATGGCCGTTCAGTTGGAAAGTTCATCACTGCCTTATAATATCTCACTTACAGTTCAATGTAATACTTTAATAGGTTACTCCCAAAACTTTTTTGTCCAGCTTCTAGCCAATTGGTGTCTCAACCAGATTCAGAAAGGCTGGAAGCAATAGCAACTGTGCGTGGAAGGGTAATCACTAGTCCATCATTGAATCACTGCTATTATGAAGCTTTCTTGTTTAGATAATTGCAGGAAGTGGAGTTGAGGCATAACCAGAAGTCATTTATTGTAAATGCTACTAAACCTATCCATTAAATGCAGCTGCCGCAGAAACAAATTAATGGACATGGACACTGGCAGAGTTAAAGGTCCAGAATCTCAGTAGATTATGGCCCAGGAGCAGATCAACAGGCCTCTCAGAAGCCATCAATTTCACAGCATCGAGAAATAACCTCTTCATTTTCTGTAATGGAGATGAACCTAGTTTTATCTGCTTTTCCTGGCTATATGTCATTAAGCTTTTGTTGTTGCTGTAGTTTGGGTAGCATACTTCACTCTGCAGACCTATTGGGAACTTACTTTTTTTTTTTTTTTTTGGCAAAAGAAGGTTTCAATAGGAAATCCCTTGATTTACTGGCCATCCTTTCATAAGTGTGGCCATTTTGGGTAACACAAGCTTAAAAAGTGAAAAAGTCAAATCTGCTTCCTCTCAGTATCTTGCAAGCCACCCTTCAAGGCACCAAACTGACTTTGTCTTTCCTGTGCTTTGAGGTTTGAAACAAAGAGTAACCTCTATTCTAGTACTTTAATCCTTTATTTACTCTTTATTTAATCTTTAATTACTCTGTGAATAGCCAAATTTAAACATGCTTTTTGGACAATAACCCAGTAAACAAAAAAAGCTTATATTAAAAGAGTGGCTGTTCTTGAGCAATTTGCTTTTTCTGATGTGTTGTTAAAAGATTGCCTTTAAGTAAGAAGCAGGAAACATTTCTTGCAGTTTAGAAAAGTTAGGATTCTTCCACATGTTGGAATCCAACTCTATTATGGCTGATTGTAGTAAACAGGGTTAATAATACTTTTTATTGTTCAATTAACTTGTGTGATTTATTTAAAAAGATTTATTTAGCTGCCCATCCTCTATAGCAGTGGTTCCCAACCTTTTCTATACCCCGCATCCCTAGAACGCTCCTGATATATTCTTGCACCGCTTACAAAAGTTCAAAATAACGGCAACAAATTATGCATATACACTATAATATTGAAAACCCAAGATTTTGCACCCCCTGGAATATTGTCTCGCACCCCCAGGGGGTACAAGCACCCTTGGTTGAGAACCCCTGCTCTATAGCATAATCCTTAACATTTCACTGTAGTAATAAAATAGTAAAAACATAAAAAGCATTTTTAAAAGTCTTCTTGGCATTCACATCAGCTTGTAATTATGTTGTGGTTTTCGAGTGGAGTATGCAAACATTTATACATTCATGTGAACATTTAGCAGTACTATTTTTTAATGATTCCATAGTCAACCATGTTATCTTTCATTAGTTATCTATGTATGAAGAGAAATTTAGTTTGGAAAATGTTTAAATAATACATGGTTGTATCGACAAATTCTGTCTCAGAAAAAGCATCTTTTCCTATTTCTAAAACAGTGGTTTCAATCTACGAGTTGCAACTATTTCATTAATACTTTTTAAACAGACGGCTGGTTTTGATTAATCACATTTAAAATGTTTCTAAGTATTCTAATTATATAAACAAATCAGCTTTAGAAACAAAACAGAACTATTGGCATTTTGCAAACGCAATTACTTTTTCATTTTAAGCCAGAAAAACTCCTTAAGCAAATTGGATCAAGATGCAGTGTACCTTGAATAAGTTGCATTGTTATCCAATTTCCTCAGGACTTTGCAAGGTTACTCTTTCAAATTGTGTCTTTCTTTTCTTTTCAAAGATCATCCAATATATCGGGGAGATTTGCAGATACCTGCTGAACCAACCAGTGCGGGAGGCAGAAAGGCAGCACCAGGTGCGGCTAGCTATTGGAAACGGCTTGAGGCTCACCATTTGGGAAGACTTCACACAGCGCTTCCGAATCAAACAGATTGGAGAATTCTATGGGGCTACTGAGTGTAACTGTAGCATTGCTAATGTAGATGGAAAGGTAAATTGAGAAGTTGTCTTTCTATACTTCGGATATATATATATATATATATATTTATCAAGCTCTGCATGCAAGGACGGGGCAACGTTTGCAAAATCTGTAGCATGTGGGCTTTCTCAGCTTCACTTTTGCAGCCTGGGAATGTGCCATTTTCTGCCTAGCTGCCCATCTGCAATGAGGGAGCGTACCCTTTAAGACCACTTGGCTGGATGTCAGATGCTACAGTGCTGTGACTATATGAAGGGAGACAGCTGGGTTTTTAAAGTCACTGAAGAAGTGATTGGATTAGTAGGCAAATCCCTTCACAGAGAAGGTCACTATTACTGTAGATATGATAACTATTTGTTGACTCTTGGCAGGTTCAGTTACTACCCTGAAGCAGTTACTACTGCTTGTTACCAGTTGCTAATAGCATTCTCTCTTTAATGCTGTGGGCTTTTATCAATGTTTGTTTAATTTACAGGCTACAAAAACTGGGGTTGCAGTAACATGTTGCAATATATTCTATCCCTTAAGACGAATGTTCCTGATTAGAAGTCTAGGAACCATGGAGATCATTTTTTTTCTCATGCCAGACCTTAAGTCTTTCCTGTGCTGTGCTATGGAGCACTAGAGACTTTAGCCTGCAGGTTTATTGGTACATAGAAAATGGAAAACAAAGTGTTCTTTTTTTTTGTCTTTCCCCAAATCCCTTTATAATACAAGGAGGAGAAAACGTCACTTTTTTGATGAATATTGTTCTCCTTCAAATTTACATCCCATTCCTGGATTTTAAATACAAATTGCCAAGAACCTGAGCAGGCTAACATGGGGCCCCAATGAGGGCATCCCATTCTGGAGATGGCTAGTAGATTAGATGGAGATTCCACTTCCACCCCTTTTACAACATTGGTTCTTTTTACCTACTTTGCTGTTAATGTTAATGCCCAGTGTTTTAATATTTTTAACCTTCTAATTGTATTATTTAAGATGTTCAATAGTGAGATGGGCAGCATATAAATTCAATAAATTAATGTATATGCTGCCCATCTCACTATTGAGCATCTGGGTGGTTTACAGCGTCATAAAAACAAAGGTACAAACTATTAAAACATTCAATATTAAAATGAACAGAGATGAAATGTTAAAAAAAAACACAATACTACTAGGTGAAGGCATAATCTTTTGCTAATCTACCTCCAACACGGAATGTCCCCATCAGAGCCACAGGCCAATTGGTAGAGCCAGGTTTTGAGGCTCTTGCAGAAGGCCAAGAGGGTAGGAGCAGATCTCACCTCAAGGGACCTGATGTTCCAGAAGACAGGAACCATGGCAGAAAAGTTCCTTCTCCTGGACTCTGCAGGCCAGAATTCCTTGACCGATGGGGTCTGCAGGATGCCCTTTTCTGCCAGCGCAAGTGGAATGGGCCAGTCCCAATGTTCTTGTTTGCTTGGTCCCCTCAAGTCAATCTCACCATTTTGTAGAGCTTGGAAATTCACAGAATATTTTCCTAGTAAATAAACCTCCTTAGAGAAATGTATGCAGCTTTTGGAGGCCTCCTTTGTTTTAATTTTTTTACTCTTGACAGGTGGGAGCCTGTGGCTTCCATAGCCGGATTTTGCCAAATGTATATCCTATCCGCTTGGTGAAAGTTAATGAGGATACCATGGAGCTAATACGTGGCACAAATGGACTTTGTATCTCCTGTCAACCAGGTAAGTAAGTCTGAAAATGCCTTAATTGTGACTTGGAGAATAGAGGTTCCTACACAATGCCAATTGTCCAGGAGTATCGCTGGTCTGGATATTGTTTATTATTATTGTGCCCAAATTAATCAAGGGCAGGAGAATTTACAGGACCGGAGAGGCGACTTTTTGATCTGCTTCTTAGGCAAATACAAGTAGTCCTTGCTGGACAATAGTAATTGGCACTGGAATTGCTCTCATCAAGTGATGTGGTTGTGAAGTGTGATGTCACATTAACACATCACTTAGTGAAGGCAGTTCCTGCACTTCTAGTGGCTATTATTAAGCAAGTTCCATACAGTTGTTAAGCATGACACCCCATGGTCACTGTTTGCAACCTCCTGCTGGCTTCTCCCATTGACTTTGCTTGTGAAGGTTGCGAATGGCAATTAATATTTGTGACCCCAGACACTGCAACATTGTTACTGCAAGCCACTCACTAAACTCCCAGATCATGATCCCATAATAGTTGTAATTTTGGTTGCTGAATGTTGTTAAACGAATGGTTGCTGAAGGTTGTTAAACGAGGACTATCTGTATGCCATTATAAAGACAGGAGATGAAAAAGCATCGATGTTCAAGAGTACAAAGCCTTTTGCCCATTCGCCATGAACAATATTTAATCGTGTTTTAAAACTATCTCCACAATCTGAATAGTTGAAAGGTGGCAGATAAGTAGGTAAGCAAATGTGTAAATGAAGTAAAGCAAATGACAAATGGAAACTTGTGAAATAACAAAGTTAATCACTGATATTTGAAGAGAAAAAAAAAAGAATTAAATATATATATATTTAAGAGAGGCCTAAAGAAGACAGGCTGAGTAGACATGGAAAACACAGTATCATATAGAAAGGATAAAAGCAATTAAATTAAGAAAAATACTAAAGAAAAGGTTACGATACATAGCCAGCGATTCAGCTTAGCAAATTAGTTAATTACAGGTTATATATGTCATCTGTACTTTGATTTACAGATTACAGATACTCATGAATTTTGTTTGGGCTGCATTTGAAGTAGATGGGTCTTGATTTGAATTTCCTTGACCAATTGAGATTCAGAATATAACTTTCTTTTTAGTTCTTTTTTTTGGGGGGGAGAGGGGAGCTCAAAAGCAACCATTACAAGAGAATGTACTTTAGGGGCAAGACACATTTAGAAATATATATTTAGGAGAGGATGAGTTTGAAAATACAAATACACAATCCTTTTAAAAAATCTTACTTTATAATGGAATCAAATAACATTTTATATTGAGTATGCACTTTTAAAAAAATCCAGCATTTATTTCAGTCCTGCAATTTTCAGCTAGAGTATTGCTGCAGAAGACTTAAAGATGCGTTAGGATAGTAAGAGACAAAATTTAAATGAAATGACTATTCGGTAAGATTCTTAATCAGATCAGTTATAGAACTGCTAGATGAAAAGAAGTAAATTGTAATATTTGTGTCTCAATTTTTGTTGCAATGTTGTGCCTAAGGTAATAGCAAATATAAAGAATCCATCCAGGTATCCATAATGCTGTAACACAGAATATATTATTTTTTTTTTAAATTCTTCCTTTATTTAGGAGAACCCGGACTTCTTGTGGGCAGGATAAACCAAGAAGACCCCTTGCGGAGATTTGATGGCTATGTCAATCAGAATGCAACTAACAAGAAAATAGCTTATAATGTCTTCCAAAAAGGAGATCAGGCTTATCTTACAGGTATTCTTCATGCAGTTGTCTTGGTCCCTTTGTGTTCTAGAAGGATAATTTTGTAATTTTGAATTATTCATATATTATAGTCAAACTTACAAAATTATGTAGTACAGTGATGGCGAACCTTTTAGAGACCGAGTGCCCAAACCGCAACCCAAAACCCACTTATTTATCGCAAAGTGCCAGGGCCGCATCAGCATTGTGGTGCCCTCAGGGGGGCAGCGGGGGGCATGGCCTACTGGGTGGGTGTGGCTGTGGTGGGCATGGCTTCAGTGGGCGTGGCCACCTTGATGTTGCTCATGGGGGGGACGCCTGTGGGGGCTGGGCAGGATTGGGGGAGATCCAGGGGGTCTTGTGGGTGGGGTGGTGGGCAGGAGGCTTTTCCTGCAGAGTGGGGTAGGGGTGCCATTGCTGCAGGGCAAGGCGAGGCAGGAGCGGCTGCTGCCTGACACCATCGGCCCCCGCACACAGAGGCCAGCGAGTGCATGGGAGAGTGCTCTCTACTACCTCTACTCCAGCTTGCTAGCCAGCCGCTTCGCCTTTGTGCTGGGTGGGGCTGTTGCTCTGGGCACCGGCAGCAGCCTAATGGACCTGTGCAAGATGCTGGTGGCATTGGCAGGTGTGCCCACAGAGAAGGCTCTGAGTGCCGCCTCTGGCACGCATGCCATAGGTTCGCCATCACTGATGTAGTATCTAAGTTCCTCAGAAATTAAAGACATATTCAGATATTTGAAATTCTTCCTTAAGCATAGACCTGTGGTCGTATTTAGAAGAAATAATATCTGAACCTGAATAAAATCACTTAATGCTACGATGAATCCAAAGTTGTTGCTTCTTATGCATGATGATTCAGGGAAGCAGTATTTTGTAAACATCCCAATACTGTTTGTTCACTTACTTTAACTTAAAACCATTGACAATGGCTTAAAAGCACAATGCAGTGCAAATAAAACACTTTTATTGCCTAAGTTTATTTATCAACATTATTGATTTTGCTCTGTTTGGGGATGAATAGAATTACTTTCCAGTATGGATGGAGGTTGTTCTTCTACAAGGAGTTTCTTGATTTGGTTCTGGCCATCATTCCTGGGAGATAGTTTAGGTATAATGTGGATGGTCTTTCTCTCCCATTTACCGAACCATTTTTCCATGTTTGTTCTTGATCCATGTGTTGTATCGGTAATTGGGAAACAATATGCTTATTGTATTCTAGTCCTCATTTGTTGAAGGGGGCGCGATGGCTCAGCGGTTAAAGATACTGAGCTTTTCAACTGGAAAGCTGACAGCCCGTGTTCGAGACCCAAGCGCCGCGCAATGGGGCGAGCTCCCGTTCTTGCCCCAGTTCCTGCCCTCCTAGCAGTTTGAAAGCATGCAAATGAATAGGCTCACAGGTATCACTATGGTGGGAAGGTAACAGTATATTCCGTGCTCTTTTGGCATATAGCCATGCTGGTCACATGACCACAGAAAATGTCTTGGACAATGCTGGCTCCCCCAGGGAAGAAATGGAGATGAGCACCGCGCTCTAGAGTTGGACACAACTGGACAGAGAAACGTTTACCTTTACCCTCATTGGTTGAACTCCCAGCTGGAAGATACAGTTTGGCAGAAGCACAGGCTTCGCGATACATACTGAAATCCTATTCTTCCTGCAGGAGATGTCCTAGTGATGGATGATCTCGGCTATATGTACTTCAAAGACCGCAGTGGGGATACATTCCGCTGGCGTGGGGAGAACGTTTCCACCACAGAAGTTGAGGGAATCCTCAGCCATATTCTCAGCAAGACAGATGTGGCCGTTTATGGGGTAGAGGTACCAGGTAATTTAGAATTTAAAAACTCAGCAAGCAAGTCTGTCAAGTTCAAAATCAGTGGATACTGTTGGGTTTGGAGATGGGAGATACTGTATAATAAAAAACAACAAAGGCAGCTCAAAACATACACCTATCGTAACACTGAAAATCATTAATTTATATGTATGTAAGGGCTGAAAAAATCTGGAACAGTAGCCATAGAGTAATAGAGAGTTAAGGGTACAAGCTGTTACGACGACAGATATATTGCAGGAAGTCCAGTTATTTTCCAGTGGTATTCATTCTGAGACTTAAGCAAAAGCAGCTGTCTGAACAGATGTAAAACAGGCAAAAATGACCCTTAGTAGAATGAGAAGTTGATCCTCTTCTGTTTAATGGCAAGGTGTTTTACTTTGCTGTGTCAACAGCATCTATTGCTCCTTGAGATGCCTCTTCTGTGTTAGCTCACTTGTTTGAACAAATAGTTATTACTTTTGGTCTTAGAGCAAAAAGCAACATAGAGGATTTGTTTGTTTTGTTTTGCAAAGTTGCTTCAACCTTCCACATGGAGAATGTATGACAGGAAACAGCTTAGGTGAATTATTTGATGTAATTGGCTGAGTTATTATACATTTATCCCACTTTCTAGCCACTGAGTCTCATCATATAAATTAAATATTAGTGCACTGCGCTAATGGGGAACAGGTGCCATGCACAAATGGAAGACCCAGAATCTTCTGTGG
Organism: Protobothrops mucrosquamatus; assembly: GCF_001527695.2. Taxonomy (NCBI): domain Eukaryota; kingdom Metazoa; phylum Chordata; class Lepidosauria; order Squamata; family Viperidae; genus Protobothrops; species Protobothrops mucrosquamatus. The sequence continues at coordinate 735,680 of NW_015386704.1, forward strand.
TGGTTTACCAAGTAAGAACTTTGGTAAGAGAATACAAAAGGGAAGTGAGGCAGGAAAAAGAGGGTGAAGAAACAAGTTGCAATAAATATTTGCAGCCTATTAAAATCATTTGATATATGGTTGCTGCAATAGCTGGCTGGTGTTAGTCAAATAGGTCTTCCTGTTGCAGTCACAGATCCACTGACAAATGGAAGAGAGTTATTTAGAAAAAGGAGAAAAGCAAAGTCCCTCCAGTGCTTATTCTCTGCAGCTAGGCTCTTTAGCTGTGGAGCTGGGGTGCACATCTGGATTGGATCTCCAGCTGTGCATTAGTTGGCTGCCAATGGCTTCTTTGTGAAAATGTACCTGTTAGAGTGGGCAGTCGTTATCATTTTGCTTTATGCTGGTCTGTGACCATAATAAAAATTTGATATAATTTTGCTTATTTCCTTTTTTCAATTTTAGGAGTAGAAGGCAAGGCTGGAATGGCAGCTATTGCTGACCCAAAAGCAAAACTGAATCCTAACATTCTGTATTTGGAGATACAGAAAGCATTACCTCCATATGCACGGCCTATCTTCCTCCGATTTCTGCCACAGGTTGACACCACAGGTAATACAGACTGAAAAAGGTGCCTAAGTTTAAATTAAAGGACCAAGGTGGGATATATAATAGATACTAAAAAGGTTTAATAGAGTATTTATTTTTATTAAATCTATTTGCTGTCCATGTCGCCACAAGGTGATTCTGGGTGGTTTACAATATTAAAAGTGATAAAATCATAATAAGAATACAAAATTATAATTAAAAGATGGGAGGGGAGGGAGCAAGATGAGGGGAGGGAGAGGGGGGATCTATTATTATTCTATTATTACCACCGTAGCTATCTTTTAGCATGTGTTTTATGGCCAACCTTTCTCTTTTACTTCTAAACATTAATTGTTTTGCTCTGTACCTGTCTTTGAAATAAACCTTGAAGGAAGTCAGAAACGTGTGTTCCAAAGTAGATAACTTCCTACTTTACTAGATAGTCTGGTGATATCAGAGATGGAGTATTTTCCTTGATTGGACAAAGCACTAGACTCCACAAAGAGGTTGTCTTTCAATTATCTTCCATATTCTTTTAAACTGAAGGTGGTACTCTAGACATATGAGAGGGAAAAAAGGAGAGTCTGCCTAACAATATTCAGATAGAACGTCCAGATTATCTGATCTGCAGTGAACATGAAACGTGCCCTGATATTCAAGAGCAGGTTTAGCTAATCTTTGTGTGTGTGAATGTCACGTTCCTGTATTCCCTCCATTTCTTAATAAACTCAGACATTTGGTTTAATTGTTTTTTTTAAAGGAATTGTAAGGGCTTGTCCACATGAAAGATCATGCAATTACATAGTCACCTTTTGTGAACTGGCATTAGGTTTGTTGTTCTGGGCTTTGGACGAGAAGATTCAAAGCACTTTTGATTTTTTGAGAGCTGGGATGAAGGGAGGGCAAAAAACTCCTCAGTTAGACAAACAAGGGTATGAGCTCACTGTCTGATGGCAGCATTTCATAATTCTTTGACTGGGAATCTCTTGGAAGAGGAGGTCCACCAGTGAGATTTAAGTTATCCTCCAGTTTCTAACAAATAACTTTGTGCAGTCTAAACAAGCATTCCCTTTCTTTCTTTGCTAAAGTAACTGATCTAAAGTAACTGTACAAACAGACATTATTTTATTTTGGAGATAAACATTAAAAACATGAATCGTTTGTTATGTATGAGATGGGAGTTCTCCAACCAAATACACCCCAGCTTCTTTGTAAGAATGGCTATGGGCCTATAGTCCAAACCAGTCCTTTTCAGTTGTACTGTAGTGGCCAAATGACTAAGATACCGCATTTTGCATTGCAGATGTTCATCTCCTTTTCCCAACCCTTCTTTTTTAATTCCTCTTCTTAGCAGGAGAAAAACCTTTGTCAGGAGGTAGTCATTCTTACCTCACAGAAGTAATCTTCCTCTGAATTTTGCTCAGTTTTGAGTTGTGACTGGAATTCACAGCGATATGTTTTGATAATGAACCCTGGTGGCTCAGCAGTTAGAATGCAGTATTGCAAGCTGACTCTGCCCAGAGCCTGGTGTTTGATTCTGACGAGGCTCAAGGTTGACTCAGCCTTCCAAATTTGGCAAAATGAGGGCCCAGATTGTTGGGGGCAATATGCAGACATTGTAAACAGCTCAGATAGTGCTGTAAAGCATTATGGGTGGTACATAAGTCTTAAGTGCTATTCCTATAGCCTTGTTTTTCAAATAAAACATCTTCAGTCTGATCCTTGTCTTTGTACTAAGTGCTACTCCTTGCTTCAGAATGGGACAAAACTCGCCACAGCCAAGTCTCTACGGCCACCTTGCCGCGGGACAATTCACTAAGTACAAAAGTTAAATTAATTTCAGTGGAACCGTGGCCAATAATAATCATAATAAAAAGAAAGTCAATCCAGAAATGCAAAAGTTACAATAATTTCAATGAAAGCGTGGACACCTGTAAAAGCAACTGAATGAAACAATTAATTTAGCATTGAATTGTCCCTCAGCAAGTTGGCTGTGGCGAGTTGTCCTAGAGCTAGACCTCCCTTGCCTTGCCTCTTTTTGCATGTCATTGTCAACAATCTGTTTCTGTCTTCTTTCTTTTTCCACTAGGCACTTTCAAGATTCAGAAGACCCGTTTACAAAGGGAAGGCTACAATCCACACCAGATGTCGGATCGGTTATACTTTTTGGATGTGAAACTTGGCAAGTACCTACCAATAGATGAGTGCATTTTTGAGAGGATCCAAACTGGAAAAATGTCTCTTTGATTTAATTGGTGAGAAGACGCATAAAGATCCTGATGTCGAAAGGTCTTGTTTTGGTAGAGAAATAGACTTGAATAAATAAGCAAAACAAGATTTTAATATGCAACAGGGAAAAACCCCACTATGATGTGAGAGCAAGATGGTTTTCCTTCCTTCCTTTTTTTTTTTTTAAAAAAAAAAGCACATTAACCATTTCCAGAACTCTTTTTGTATTGTTCAATTTTTAGAAAGGCCTTTTTCTTCCTTAATAACTATTGTGATAGGGAATTCCATATGAAAATGAGAATGATTTCTGATCTGCATTATTAAATGTCCTCAATATGCCAGGGATGACTAAACCTGTTGTAGCAAAACTGATCAAATTATTTTCTTCTGTGTTAGTTGGCTATATTTCATTGTTAAAACAGAGAATAATTGTTTGGGATAAAGACTTCAGTTGCTTTAGACTTTTCAGGTTCCAAACATACAAATTTAGAGTTCCTCCCATTGTTTCTTTGTAACTTTATTTGTAGCTTTAAGGAACTGACTGTCAAAATGCAACAGTTTTATGTGTAGAAACTTGATGTTGAATAGAAAAACCAGAAACAGAACTAATCAGATGAAATAACAGTATTATTTTTTTAAAACGATATATAAGTATATTGAAAATAAGTTGGTTCGGAAACTCTTCTTGAAATGTTCTCTGGATGCTCTTTTAGCAGAAGGATATTGTGGTACTTCAAATTCCACTTACCTACAGCATATCAATTGGCCGTTACAGACTATACCCTGTGGGAAAATAATTGATGTATGTTCTTTTAATCTATTTTAAATCATCTTATTTAAAACGAACGTTAGTTTGGAGGAATGGGATATTTCAAATAATTATTTGACTGCTCCAGAATCTTGAAAAAAACAGTTCCATTAAACCCTGAAAGGAGTGGATGTCTGATGCTGTTCAGTCTTTGGACTTACTCATTTCTTGTGACCAGCATAGGAAGCATGTCAGCTCATCAAAGACCATTTGCAACACATTTCTCACACTGATCTTCCAGCAATATCTGATTTGGACATTCATAACTTTGCTTCATTAGTGCCATTTGGGTAGATGGCACTAAGAATTTGTATAAAGACGATACAAATGGACTGCTTGAATTTTGACTGCCTGCCTGTTCAAAGAAGCTGTAATTCTTGGGACACAGTGATATGGAAATATTCTGTTACCAATGTATACACTACTGGCCTGATATATGATTGTGAATAAAATGTTTCAGGTACCCTGAATCACTTAAGATCAAATTAATTTTCCTTGATATTTTTCTCTTTGGCAGAAATAGAATTTCATCTAAGAGTATTTTACAAAGACATGTACAGAACAATGTTATTTTATATTTCTGAGTACTGTACGCCAAGTATTGTTCTAGCCAGGCAATTGATAAATAAGTTTAGAAGCCATGGGAGTCATCTGTTTCCCTTTTTTAATTAATTATAAGACCCAGAATGTGCCTTTTCCAACTTCTCTTCAGAACGAGTTAAAACAAGTTAACAATTTTGTTATGAACATAAGATGTATTAGTTGTTGCATAAATAAACATTACCTACAGCTAACTGATCTGATCTGGAGAAAAAGATTTGTTTAAAAAAGCAAACAAAAACTAATTTTGCGCCTGGTTTTGCGAATCATGCATTGTCTAACTGAATTTTTTGAAGCAATGTTACATTTTGTTATTGGAGTCACTATTGCCAAAACATAACACTGATTTGAGAAAAACCTTATAAGAATAAAGAACCTTAAAAGAACTCATTTCTGCGTTATGTGCATATCTATTCTGTTAATGAAAATGTTCCGTGTGTTTGTCATTTCATGTTCAAGTGTCTGCTGTTTGTTCTGTCAGTTTTATTAACCTGGCCAAACGGTACTAGCCAAGCAAAAAAGTCACCACTCAGTATAGCTCTTATGTCTCCCTAGTTTGCATAAAAATATAAATTTAGTAAAGGATTTACCTCAAGCCATACAGTAGGTCATTGATACAGGGATGGGCAATAAAACTATTTTCTTGCCAGCCCAATCCATGTTGCAATCCCAAAGGCAAGATGCCCATCTCCAAATTAATGTTTTGTTCCAAGAAATATAACTTGTACAAGGGGTTGACCCAAAGCAAACATCACAGCTCTGAAGTCAGACTTCACATCTACTTTCAGAAGCTTTTGGTTGGGAGCTAAATAGCCCCCACTTCTTGGAAGTAAACTTTCTTGGAACACAAGAAGCCTTGCTTCCAAATAAAAATAGACATGACTGTAACGTAAGCTGTACCTTTGCAAAACATATCACTCTTCCGTCAAACTGGATCTTCTATAGTCTTTCTACCCAGTAAGCATTCGTGTCTATTCTAGACTTCCCTCAAGAGACTGATTTGATTGAAATGATGTTGCATTTTTCTGAGCCGCTCAAGTCCCATTGATCTCAATTATTTTGTTAAATCTGGTTCTAACATTGCTTTAATGTTAATTTAATTTACCACACTTAGAGACATAAAATCTCTTTCCCCCCCTCCGCCCGCTTATCTTGAGAGCAAAGGCCTATCATTTCAAGTAGACACAACCACACTTAACAATTTTCAATCCTAGCCAAATGGGGATCTGAGGGCCACAAAAACAGATAAGTTACTAGTTGTCTACTTCAGTGTATATGTTTATGTATAGGATTCTGTGTAACTTGAAACTTATAAAACCTTTGAACTATAATTTTAAAAGTCTTTTCCCAATCCTTCTCAACATAGTGTGTTTCTCCAAAATGTACCTATCTTGTTTAGGGACAGTTTGTTTTTCTTTTCTCTTTTTATTCCCAGGGCATTTACAAGTATGTTTCCTATTCAATCCAAGTAATATGGCAATATCTAATCTCTGAAGTTTGTTAACTGGAGGCAAACTCTAACTAAACAAAATGGCACAGCTAATTTGCATTTCACCTCAGTATGGTTTTGCGGTATGCTAACTTTGCTTGCTCAGGAAATGTATGCTTTCTTCTACTAAACATGTCAACTTCACATCAGAGTCACCCTAAATTTTCTGTGCTGCCTGATGAGGCTGTTATTATGGAACTGCTGTTTCAAACACAGGCTATATACATTGCCCATTTACGAAGATTAAGTAAACTAGTTTACTCAACCCAGTTTTGGATTTTACCAATATCCTGAACCATAAACAGATGACAAGCTAAAATTTAACAACACAATAGGCTTGAAGATAAATTTCAGAAGATACTAGAGCCTTCAAAATCATAGCCTGATGTTTCTTGTTATGATAAATTATTCCTAATGAAATGGCTTTAATAATTAATTCAGTCAGTCTGAGTTAAAAGCTAGCTACAAGATAATCTTAAAAAAAAAAAACCCTTCAAAATTTTGATTTTGAATAGCTGGTGCCCAAAGTGACAATATTTGGAAAATGCTAGTGTTTCTATTCGACCCGGTTAATCAAAGACCTGAACGTTACCAAATTAAAATAAGAAAACCCTCCTACCAATTCCAGGACATTGGCTTTGGTGCAATGGTTAAGGTGTTGGCCAGTAAAGACAGGCCCACCTAGGTTCAGGCCCAATTTGGGGCCACCTGTCAGCCCTATTCAACCTTACAGAGTTCTCAGGAAAGCTAAGAGAGAGAGTCTTATTATAAACCTTATGAAATAAATCCCCCTTTCTTACCGTCTTTGCCTTTCATCCTTGATTTCCCGCCCCACATTAGACCTCTAATGAAGAAAACTCAAAGGAACTCCAATATGGCCTCAACTTTAATCCACTATTTCATTTCGTAATGCAGCCAAACGAAACTCTTTGGGTCCATTGCAACTTCTATTTTCGTGTTCTCTGCAGTATGTAAGAATTCCGCCTGCCAATAAATATAGGGGGAGTGCCGGCTTCACGGGCTTCCGGTGGCTTCTTGCATATGTTTCCGCCGCTTTTGCCCTTTAACTCCTCCTTCAAAGAAGAGCGTTTCCGCCCGCGTGCCATTGACGACTGCGGTCGCTTCCGCCCGGGCTTGCTCGCCTGCTCACCATGGGTCCCTCTCGGCTTCGCTGCCGGGTTTTTTCGTTCCTCCTCTCAGCTGCCGCCTCACCTCACTCGCCATGCCCGGCTCTTCGGTGCCACGGCGCGCTCCGGCCGCTGCAGCGTCGCCGCCTCCCCAAATCTCGGTCTTCCCTTCGCCGCAGGAGCTGGGCTCGGCGCTGGCCCAGCTGGTAGCGCAGCGGGAAGCTCAGTCCGGCCCGGGTGGGCGCTTCTCCCTGGGCCTGTCAGGTGGAAGCCTAGTGCGGATCTTGGCTCAGGAGCTGCCCGCGGCCGCTGCCTGCCCTGCCCGGTGGCTCCTGGCCTTCGTGGACGAGCGGCGGGTCCCGCTGAACGACCCCGAGAGCAACTTCGGTGCCTACAAGGTGTCTCTCCAGGAGGGGCGAGGGGGGCCTCAAGGAGGGTCGGGGTGGGTGCTGGGGCTGATCCCTGGGGCGGGGCGGTGGGGGGGGCGTGTTTCCTTGGCCGCGGCTCTTCTTCCCGGCCAGGAAGGCTGGGCGTGAACTCCCTCGGGTGATGCCGGTAAACCTGAGACTGCAGGAGGGATGGGCTGGTGGCTGCTTTAGGCTTTGATCTTCCATTTTTTTCCACCTGCAGTCCCCGCGGATTGCGATACCTGTCCACACTGCTTCACACACACCCCCCCAAAAAAAATAACTCTTTTTTTTCCCCTTTGGTGCTGCAAACGCCTTGCGGAGCCAGACTGAAATCTCCTTTGTTCAGCATCCTATCTGTGACGCCCCCCCTCAGCAACCATATTTGCTGCTTTTCGCTACAAAAAGCTGGAGCAGATTAATATGAGCCTGTGTCGTTTCATACCCTAAAACCCAAGCCATGCGTGGAGCTGTATGAAATCTGCCTGTGAATCTGTATTGGAAAACAAGTGTCTGTAGCTTGTTGCTTAATTTTTTTTAGGGTGGGATGACTTCCGTTTGTCTGCCTGGGCCACTTCTTCTTTTTAAGTAAAAACTCTGTAGTTTGCTTATGGGTATTAAATTTACATAGCAGGAATACCTGTTTAAACTATAGCAATTTAGTGTATGGATGCTCACATTAAAAATGTGCATATTTAATATTAGGTTGCAATCTAAACAGCCTAGAATCTTTTTGTCAGACGGGGATTCAATTGACTGTCAAACATATTGATCAATGGGCAGATGGTGTGTTAGTTTACATTCTGTCTACTTTTGTGGAAAAGTAAGAAATCATTCCTGTTCTTTTGTAATCTAACAATTGGACCAAATCATTTGCCGAAGGAGAAACTCCCAGATTCTGGAAGATTTACCTTGTCCTCCCGTAACCTCAATACTCCAGGTGTAAATGAGCTCTGTTTAGGAATACAGGTAGTCCTCTACTTATGACTACAGTTGAGCCCAAAATTTCTTTTGTTAAGCAAGCATTTGTTAAGTGAATTTTGCCCTATTTTACAACCTTTCTTGCCACAGTTAAGTGAATCACTGCAGTTGTTAAGTGAGAAACATGGTTGCTAAGTGAATCTGGCTTCCCCATTGACTTTATTTGTCAGAAGGTTACAAAAGATGATCACATCACCCAGAACACTGCAACCATCATAAATATGAGTCAGTTGCCAAGTATCTGAAATTTGATCATGTGACTATGCTGTAACGGTTGTAAATGTGAAAAATGGTCATAAGTCACTTTTTAGTGCCTTTGTAATTTCTAACGGTCACTAAGTGAACTGTTGTAAGTCAAAGACTGCCTGTAATGACCATGACAAAGTTACCTTTTTTTTTCTTGATAGGAGTCTTATATCTTTAACTGCTACATGGAAGATCACAGTTGCACAAGGGAAATATATGCTAGCGTGGAAATACAGCAATGGAAAGTTCATTTGTGGGGTGTTTATTTTCTTATTTTTATTACACGAGTAAGAATCATGGCACTTACAAGCAGGAGGAAAAAAACAATCAAACCCAAGTTGCACGGAGCTTACAATTATAGCGAAAAAAGAAAGCGAAATAGGAAGAAGTGCATGTCATAGATTTGATTTCATAGATTTGATCCTGCTCTTATTCTGCCAGAGGAAACAGATTCTATGAGATTGCATAGAATGGAAATTTATCCCCTATCTATTTCATCCGATTTCAATCCCTGCAACATTCTTTTCCCATTCTTAAAGGGTCCTTCTGTTCACTAGGATGGTTTTTGGGGAGTATAATGATAATGCAGTAGATGCCTTCTATTCCCCTCCCCCCTCAATTTGTCCTCCTAAACAGCAACCTCTCCTTTCTATGAGAGTCTCATCTCAATTCCAACCTGTTTTTTGTGTCTGTGTGAAAGCAGAGCAAAAAATATAAGTAAGCATGACCATAGTTACTTTTGTCATTCTGTAATACGATTTGTACTTTCTTTCAGACATACCTCCTTTCTAAAATTGCTATACCTGATGACCAAATAGTTGTTATCAATCCTTCGCTATCTGTAGAAGAGGCAGCGGCAGATTATGCTGAAAAGCTGAAAAAGGTACGGCTGGGAGTTGGTGTATTTTTATTTGCCACAGATGGTCAGATTTTCTTGCAGGGCGCTAGTAACTTAAAGGCAAAGTACAGTGGTTGGAAATGAGATTAAATCCTAACTGGATTTTTTTTTCTCAAGAATTCCCTATTTTCAGTAGCTCCTCCTGGTTTGATCTGCTGTTTTGCCGTTCAGTACTGATAAAAGTTCTCCAATGTTTGACAAAATGCTGATGAGCCACTAACTTTGAATATAAGTTCATGACACAGTTTTGAGCCCAGACCTGTAACAGGCCTGCTCATTGTAAATTTCTGGCTGATGTCCTTTCAAAGGCCTTGGACAAACTGAACAGTTACTGGCAAGCTGATCAATGTAGATTAAAATGAAAGTATGATGAATGCAGTTATTACAAC
>NW_015386704.1:746595-797396 GCF_001527695.2 Protobothrops mucrosquamatus
TTTTATAGCCTGTGGGGTGTGGTCCAGTGACTCAGCTTAATCTCTGGCACGTCTCCTTTTCTGCTGCGCACGCTTGTCGCTCCTACGCTGGCGTGGATCCAGCCACAACTTCTCTTCCTCACTATCCGAAACACCTGGCTCCTGGCCAATCTCAGAAACACCTGGCTCCTGGCCAATCTCAGAACCACCTGGCTCCTGGCCAATCTCAGAACCACCTGGCTCCTGGTCAATCTCTTCTCCGTCGGGAGACACCTGAGGCCTTGCCAAAGAGGAGGGTCCTGGAGAGGGAGGCCTGGCCATCTCCTCTCCTTCATGTTCGGAGCCTTCTTCCTCCGATAAGAGGGTCTCACAAGACGGAGCCACAACAGGGAAGGGCAGGATAGAAGAAAGCATTTTCCTCAATTTGCTTTCTATTAAACAGATGTTTTGCCATTGGCCACATGTCCCAGAGTAGCTATTTTGTAAATAGGCAAGATCTCCTGCCATGAGGATCATTTTGAGGAGCTCTTACGGTACAACTTAATGTTCGAATTCTAGTCATGCCCTCCAGACCCCAAAAGTTGCCTATCCTAGCATGCTGATGCCTATCACTAGCTGGGACCATCAAGAAAGTAACAAATGGCAAAATGTAAAAAAAAAACTTGTGAAAGTAAGTATAATTGATTCCCTGCAATTCTTTCATAAATGGCTCAAAGATGCAAGTGAGCCGATCTAGTGACAAGTAGAATATCCAGCCGTTGGGGAAGCCATAAAGGTTTTTGAAATAGACATGGATTGGCTTCTCTTGTGGGTGTTAATAAAAATTTTCCTTTTCCGTGCTTTCCTTTTGGTCTTGCATCATCTGTTCCTGTAATTTCTGACCCTTTCTTTGTTTGATCTGAGCAACACTTTAGACTGTACTGAAATGGAAGCTTGAAAATATTTGGTACTGACCAGTTTAGAGATGGACTGCTTAATTTTTGAATCCTATAAGTGATACATAAATTAGATTAAAATGTAGATACCTATATCGGAGTTTTAGTGTAAGTACCTTTGAAGAAAGTGGTGATTGGGCAAATTAAAGGTGATCGTATGATTTTTAGAAGGGGGAAAATGTGAAGGTGTGTGTGTCTGTTCCATATTATCATAACACAGTAAAATTGAAATGGCTTCCAACATTATGAGTTTGCAGTTAACTAGTACATCAGCTATAGTTGAGGCTGATCCCCAACAGTTAAAGCATCAATTGGTTAAACAACAACTTTAATTCCTCAAACTTTGTTCGTGTTTGATAATCTATACTTGTATTCCATGGGAAAATCCTCTTACAGCAGGGGTCTCCAAGTTTGACAACTTTTAAGATTTATGGACTTGGGGCACACAGAGATGTTCTATGTCAAGGACCATTTGAAAACGAAACATTCCAAGAGCTGGTTAATTTTGAACACTGTGCACACTTGTAAGATAATTTGTTCTGTTTAAGACCTTGAGAATTAAATACTGTGCTTTATTTGTATGGATAAAGATGAAGTAAACCTAGTTGTGGCTCATGCTGTTTCCAAGGTCTATCTTTCCGTTCCTTCACTACGGCCCATATGTTTACTTTCCTGTGTCAGGAGCGGGAGAAGATTGTGGCTGCCATTAGCGATTCCCCAAAGCCCCCCTCAGAGCGGATCACATTGACTTTGCCTGTGCTGAATGCAGCAAGGAGTGTGGTGTTCGTTGCCACAGGGGACAACAAGGCTGCAGTGATAAAGGTACTGTCCTTTGGAAGGAGATATAAAAGGGAAAAATAAGGGGTCGAAAACTCACGACACCCGCTATACCGTCACTACAGTAGTATCCCCACCCCGTTTTATAAGTCGGAAAACCTTTACAAAAAAATTATTCCCTCATTTTAAACATTGGGGGGAGTTTGGAATCAGGTGGAAAGGAAATAAAAGAGTCTGTAGGGGGAGGAATTAGTTGTTGTTACCCATGCCATCAAATTCCCATATTATATCCCCAAATTTTGATGGTACAAAATTTCTAGGGGCTGCAGAGAAGAATATAAATATAGCTTGTGGACAGGGATTGCCACTCCGGTTTTTCAGTTTTGCTCTGAAAAGTTTCTTGCAAAGGTTTTGTTCGTTCCTCCTTGGCTTGCTGAGCTGGAGAGGAATTAATTATGCTGAGCTAATACACTGAGGAATCAAACTTGTTTGCTTCAATTTGAATTGTGGCTTTGTCCAGTTCACACATTTTTCCTTTTTAATGATGGCTGCACATCTCCTTCTTTCTATTGTAGAATTTTCTAAGAAAGAGTAAGGCTCTTCCTTTGGCAGTAATTCACCTATGACTGTTCCCAGTGCTGCCTAGCAAGGAAAGTGTGTGTGTGTGTGTGTGTGACCTTTATTTATGCATATATTTCCTTAGACATTGCCTGGTTCCAAGGTGACCCTGGGCAGCTCACAACTTAAAATATGTTGCCTCTGTTATGTTATGTATTTTGAATACCGTATGCAAAGTGTAGCTTTTGAAAGCATGGGTGCCTGATCTTTTTCTTTCTTGCCACAGCGTATTTTGGAAGGCAACGAGGAAAACCCACTGCCGGCTGCCCTTGTTCAGCCACACACTGGGAAGCTTTACTGGTTCCTGGATGAGCCAGCTGCAAAGGAGTTGACCATTCCCTTTGAGAAGCATTCCATACTGTAGGAGCTTCATGTCTTGCAGCCTTCTGGGTTGGGAGAAGTCCACCAAGTACGGGGTGTGGGTAGAGCCCCACCCTCTAACATTCCAGGTCACGGTCTCCACGTCTGGTCGTAGCGCTAAGGAGCAGCACTAAACTAACACTGTCTTTCTTTTCTTTTCTTTTTTTTCTTCCTTTACTTTTCCCCCCTCCCCTGATTTTTTTTTTTTTACATTTTAAGAAGTGTAAGTTTGTGGAGCACGGTGTAACAAATATGATTATTGCTTAACTAGGGCAAAGTGTGACATGGGAAATGCTTGGGTCCAGCTACTAGGTATCAAGAGAGTTGGTTACAGTCTTTATCATGTGAATGGTCTAATGTGGTGTAAAATGGATGCACAATTAAAGGTGTAAATTAAAGTCACTCAGTGCTGGCACAATGTGTTCCTCTTCTCTGTGTGATTTTTCTTTAATCATTAAGTAACGGGAGCGATGAGGCCTATTTTATTTTTTTGACTGTATCCACCATGGCAGATTAAATTTATGATGTTGAAACTGTAGATATTTAATACTCATTATACTAGCATATTGCTTCACCCATGCACTCCTTAGGATTATACTACAGCTTCTATTTCTGAATCTGAATGATGATTAGGAATTATGACAATTGTACTTTAATATATATGGAGGATGCTTCTACATTCTAGAAATCCTGTCAGATGCTTCTCTAGGTTGCTTGTGCATTTTCAGTTATATTCCATTCCACATTTTGACTTTTTAAAAAAGCTGAGATTTGGAAGAAACTGCACTGTGTCATACTGTCTTGCGTCTCATAACTTCAGCATACTGTAAGCTTGCCTGTTTCTTTTCACTGAACACTATCAGTCCACCTAATTCTTCCATAAACTTCCTATGTCTTCTTTATATCCATTGTGCCTCAGCCAAGTTCTGTTTAAAGTAAAGATTAAGATTCCCTCAAACTGAGTTTAGGTCCTGATTACTTTATGGATACATCTATTTAGCTACCGTATCTGGATTGCAAAACTCTGGATAATAGTTAACAGCAAAAAAAAGTTAAGACTCTCTACATCTTTTTTGCTACCATCTGGTGACTGTCTAGAGTTGTTTAAAGCCCACATATGGTGGCCCAATATTTAAGAGGCTGTCCCTAACACAGAAGGATCGCAGAAAATGTGAAAGCCATTTTTTCCAGCAGTTAAGGCACAAAGCTAAAAAATGGGACTGTGAGTTCTAATCCTGCCTTAGGCATGAAAGCTGGCTAGGTGATTTTGTGCCAGTCATGTATTTTCAGCCCAACCCACCTCATGGGGTTGTTTTGTGGGGGAAAATAGGAGGAGGAAGGACTTTGAATATATATTTGATATATTCATCACCTTGAATGATTTATTCTCCTCACAACAAATGAGAATATACATAATACAGACAGGATAATTTTGTTTAAAAAAAATCATGGGCACAGGGTGATAGGCAGTTGATAAAGAGAGTGAAGAAAGACCACTAAGACTCACTCCAGCTGCATTAAATTTGTTAGGCCAAATACCACAATTCCCTGACTCAACTAGGAAATTTCAGATCCAGCATAATTGTGTAGGGAAGACTGGTCTACTAAAAGCTGTCCTAGATTTGGTTCATTGTAAGTCCAAGTTGTAGTGCTTCCTGAAATGTTCTTGAGAAGCATGGAAATGGCTGGCTTTAGAGAGCATGGAAATCAGTGCTTTTTATTAGCTGCTTAGCAGCTTTCAAAGACTTCTAACAAAAGGAATTAATTATGCTAGACTAGGAAGAATGAATTAAAATGGTGGGCAGCTTCTGGGAATATTATTTTAATTGGTCTGTGAGGCTGAATGTATATTTCATTAGCAGTTGAGTAATGGAAAATTAATAAGTACCATCCAGTTCAGTGCCTTTTTATACATAAAAGGCTTTTAGACAAAAAGCACAGTCCAACTATTCATTGCTGATGATTTATTTTTGGTTGTGATGGAAAAATTGCATACACTAGGAACCTTGGAGGGCCACAGAAATACACAATCTTTCCCAAACTTGTAGGTTAGAACTTTTGGTTTGTGAAAAACTAAAATGGCTGCTCGTTTACATGATAAAGTAATGGGGAATACCATATTTCATGGCATAGAAGGTCACACAGGCCCAACAAATGTCAGCAATATGGGGCAGGTATACTTCATATGAGCACTAAAAATAGAATTCTATGCCAATTTAATTGTTGCATTATAACTGGAAACCTAGGTTCAAAACCACAGTCAACCGTGAAACTATGGTAGTCCTAGGTTGGACCTAGATCAATCCCTCAGTCAAATCTACCTCATTTGTTGTGAGGAAAAAGGACAATGAGGCCATGGGCTGTATAAGGGTGGAATATGAAAGTGATGGAATTTTTTCATAGGGGGAACGTACAGGGCTGAAAATTTGAGGCCCTGCAAATGTTACTGAATAAATTCCCACTTACCGTAACTCTCACCAGTGGTTATGTTAGAAAAGACTGCTAGGATTTACAGTTCAACAACCTCTGCAGAACTACAGTTTGCTATCCTTGATAAAAAGAGTAATATATATATTACTCTTAATATAAAGAGTAATACATTGACTTACCACCACAATTGAGCCCAAAATTTTTGTTAAGCAAGATGATTGAGTTTTGCCCCATTTTAGGAACTTTCTTCCCACAGTTGTTAAGTGAATCATTACAGTTGTTAAGTTAGTAAGACAGTTGTTAAGTGAACCTGCTTTTCTCATTGCCTTTGCTTGTCAGAAGGTCGCAAAAAGGGATCACATGATCCTGAAACACTGCAATTATCATAAATGTGAACCATCTGAATTTTGATCACACGACCACAGGGATGCTGCCACGGTCGTAAGTGTGAAAAATGGTCATACTTCACTTTTTTCAGCGACTTTGTAACTTTGAATGGTCACTAAATGAATTATTGTAAGTTGAGGACTACCTGTCATTCTGGCAAGAGCTCATTTCCCCCCCACACAAACAAAAATAAAAGTTGTTGCAGAAAACAAGTAATTTATGCACAATCAAATCTTAACTTTCATTATTTCAAATGTCTTTTGCATATGAAGACATGGTCAAAGGTATGTTTTGACTGTCTAATTAGCTGACTGATTTGTCCAAGAGGTTTTTTGGATGAAGAATGAGATTCAGATAATAATAATAATAATAATAATAATAATAACAACAACAACAACAACAACAACAACAACAACAATAATAATAATAATAATAATAATAATAATAATAATAATAATAATAAAAGTTGGAAGGGACCTTGGAGGTCATCTAGTCCAACCCCCTGCTCAGGCAGGAAACCCTACACCATATCGGACAAATGGCTGTCCAGTCTCTTCTTAAAAACTTCCAGTGTTGGAGCATTCACCGCTTCTAGAGGCAGGTTGTTCCACTGGTTAATTGTTCTAACTGTCAGAAAGTTTCTCCTTAGTTCTAGGTTGCTTCTCTCCTTGCTTAGTTTCCATCCATTCATTTAGTAAATTAAATAAGCAATGATTTTTTTTTGAAAAGCAAACAACTTTTATCTGGGTGTGCTATTTGATATGCTACAATCATTATGAGACTGTTAACATGCGGAGATGTAACAAGACCTTCCTTTGTAACCAAATAATTCTGCTAGGGAGTTTCCATTAGTTTTGCTCTGTGCTTATTGTGTCACTTCTAGCTTTTCCTATGTAAAACAGGAATTTGTATCATTAAAATAATAGGAAATGTTGCATGTTAAGGGAAAAGATACAGAAAGAAGTTGCACTAGGCAGAAATAAAGGAGTACCCAATTTATATTCTGTGTTCTTCAGGCTTGGTTGAAACTTTTACTTGTTACTCTGAGGCAGGAAACCTGTATTTTCCTGGGAGAAACCGCACCAAATCTTGTTCAGTCTTTCCAAATTGTTAGTTCAAGCTTGCCTTAGATTTTGTTGCTGTTTATTCAAATTGGCTGGTGCTTTCAGTCCAATTTTCGGGAGACAATTCCTACTCCGGTACTTAAAAGCTCCTAAATAAGCTTGCCGAAGAAAAGTTTAGCTGATGAAGAACAAGGATTTCTTTACAGTTGGTCTTTTTTCTTTGGTTTATACAGTCAAACTTTTTCTATGGTAGAGAATAGTCTAGAGTTTCAGATTTAAAACAGCTGTGTTTACTTTTGCATATAGAGCAAATACAGCATACTCCACATGTATAAAGGAAAATACATATACAGTGCATTCAGAAAGTATTCAGACCCCCTTCACTTTTGTCAATTTTGTTATGCTGCAGCCTGATACTACAGTTGTTGAAATTCATTTTTTTCTCATTAATCTACACTCAGTACCCCATAACAACAAAGTGAAAACAAAATCTTAGAAATGTCTGTAAATTTATTAAAAAGAAAAAACTGAACTATCACATTGGCATAAGTATTCAGACCCTTTGCAACAACACTTGAAATTTAGCTCTGGTGCCTCCCATTTCTCTTGATCATTGCTGACATGTTTCTACACCTTGACTGGAGTCCACCTATGGTAAATTAAATTGCTTGGACATGATTTGGAAAGGCACATACCTCTCTAGAAGGCCTCACAGCTGACAATGCATACTGTAACAAAGCAAAAGCCATGAGGTCAAGGGAACTGCCTGCAGAGCTCAGAGACAGGATTATTGCAAGGCCCAGATCTGGGGAAGACTACAATAAAATTTCTGCTGCTCAGAAGGTTCTCAAGAGCACAGTGGCCTTCATAATTCTCAAATGGAAGAAGTTTGGCCTCTTCCAAGAGCTGGTTGCCCAGTCAAACTGAGCAATTGGGGAAGAAGGGCCTTAGTAAGAGAGGTGACCAAGAACCCAATGGTCACTCTCACTGAGCTCCAGAGATCCTGTGTGAAGATGGGACAGGGTTCCAGAAGAACAGCCATCACTGCAACCCTCCATCGATCTGGACTATATGGCAGAATGGCTAGACGGAAGCCTCTCCTCAGTGCAAAACACACAAAAGCCCACTTGGAGTTTGCAAAGAAGCACCTGAAGGACTCTCAGACTATGAGGAACAAGATTCTCTGGTCTGATGAAACCAACACTGAACTGTTTGGCCTCAATTTTAAATATTATGTCTGGAGAAAACCAGACACCGCTCATCACCTGCCCAATATCATCCCAACAGTGAAGTGTGGCGGTGGCAGCATCATGTGTTTTTCAGCAGCACGGATTGGGACTGGGAGATTGGTCAGGGTTGAGGGAAAGCTGAATGGAGCAAAGAACAGGGATATCCTCAATGAAAACTTGTTTCACAGTGCTCAGGACCTCAGACTGGGCCAAAGGTTCACTTTCCAACATGACAATGATTCTAAGCACACAGCCAAGACAACACAGGGGTGGCTTAGGGACAACTCTGTGAATGTCCTAGAGTAGCCCAGCCAGAGCCCTGACTTGAACCCTATTGAGCATCTCTGGAGGGACCTGAAAATGGCTGTCCACCGACGATCGCCATCCAACCTGACTGAACTTGAGAGGATTTGCAAGGAAGAATGGCAGAAAATCCACCAATCCAGGTGTGCAAAGATTATCCAGAAAGACTCGAGGCTATAATTGCTGCCAAAGGTGCTTTCTTTTTAATAAATTTACAGACATATCTAAAATTCTGTTTTCACTTTGTCATTATGGGGTACTGAGTGTAGATTAATAAGGGAAAAAAATGAATTTCAAGAACTGTAGAATTGGGCTGCAGCGTAACAAAATTGACAAAAGTGAAAGGGTCTGAATACTTTCTGAATACACTATATCTGTAGCTTTCAGATTTTTCTGAACTGCTATTCACAGCAATCTCATCAAATTGGTGTCAGTTTAGGAAAACCTGAAAGATAATTGAAGACAAAAAAAAACACACTAATACAGGATTTTTTTTTTTGCCTGTCTAAAAGCAGAATAGAAGAGCTTGCTTCAAATCCAGGTACAATTTTGTTCAGTGCCACCCTATATTATGACTTACCTACTTTCTCCTAGTGGTCAGAAATCTACAACTCTTTAGATAATAATGGACTCCAGCTTCCACTTGAAGCAGCTGAGCAAGGATGTTGGATGTTTAGAACAGGGTTTTTAGACAATATTCCAGAACACCCTAGGATTCTACAACAACTTGATAGGATTCCATTAGAAAGAGACAAAGAGCAAAAAAAATGTCCATTTTCTATTACTAGCACTTTGCCTCTTGATTAGGTATTCCAAGATTTTTTTTTTTTAATTATAGGTTCTACTGTCTGAAAAAGTTTTATAACCCCTAATCTAGAAAATCCTAGCTTTCCACTGTCAGGAAAGTGATTGTAAACCAGTGGATTAACAGAGCTATTTATTTAAATCTAGGAGTTACAAACTATAAGCAGAACTACAAACATGGTTTACTGAGTTAATCCAACTTTGGAGCGTTTCATAGCAAATTGAAATAAGTCGCATGTAGCAAGTCCAGACCGCATATTTCCTAGCAGCATCTAGTATTTGTCCACAGGAAAGGGTTCACTTGGTTAGTGCTCGGACAGGAGAGTCTAGAAAATACTAGACTGGGAAATGAAAACAACTTAGATCTTAATATATGGCCTCAAGTAAATATTTATGATATAGTAGCCAATTGTTGATATATTTCCAAGGATTTATGTTTTAAATTATATTTAAATTATATTTCTTGTGGTAAATTTGCATGGTAGTCTCCTAGTCTTTTTTTGTAATTCCACAAAGGACCAACAGCAGAATGGAAGATGAAGCTTACAGAAGACCAGTCTCTTCATCTGGACTATGAAAATCCAGTTGACCATTGTCTAGCTCTAGCGGCAAAGAGATACAGAAAACTATTAATTCATTGCTGCCAGCTACTGGGCACCCACATTTTAACATCCCAGATATATAATTTTAAAAGTACAGGTAGTCCTCGATTTACGACCACAGTCGAGCCCAAAATTTCTGTTGTTAAATGACACATTTGTTAAATGATTTTTGCCCCATTTTACGACCTTTCTTGCCTCAGTTGTTAAGTGAATCACTGCAGCTGATAAGTTAGTAACCCAGTTAAGTGAATCTGCTTCCCCATTGACCTTGCTTGTCAGAAGGTCACCAAAGTTGATCGCATGACCCTGGGACACTGCAACTGTCTTAAATATGAACCTGTTGCCAAGGGTCTGAATTTTGATCACATGATTATGGGGAGGCTGCAAAAGTTGTAACTTGAAAAACGATCATAAGTCACTTTTTTCAGTGCCGTTGTAACTTTGAACGGTCACTAAACAAACTGTTGTAAGTCAAGGACTACCTGTAAATGCAACAGGAAAGTCAAAAAATGTGATACGGCAGGAAGAAAAAAGAGCTGAAAAACCGTAAGAGGGTGAGCTGAATGTGCTTCCTTTTTTCTGTGGGCTGGACTACTGGGGAGAAGTATGCAGCTGCCAATGTTTAAAAATCTATTAAGTGAAAAGTGAAATCAAGGATATATGATGCCGCTCACCTAGCTCACACCATGGGCTAAACCATTATGTGGTTTTATTTTTAGATTAATGCCATGCATGACTATGACAGTTTACTATTTTGCCCAAACAAGCCTCTACGGCTGATCAATATTTAAAAGAAAATTGGCTTTGTATGGTATGTGAATCCCATCATGGTGCTTGAGAGCATGGCCAATGTTTCCTCACTATATCTTAACACTGGCTTTTAAGAACCCTCATTCTTCCTTCTTTTATGTTTCAAAATTTCTCTCCTGCCAAGAGTGATTGGTGAAGTACAATCTAAACCTCCATCCTCAAAATATCCTGTAACAAGCCCAATTTTCTCCATTGTCCCTCATGTATACCAACAGCACCATCACAGGACACAGCAAGTGTACACAGAAGATTATAGGTGCCCTCATATCTGCTCCTTCTCTAAGATGCTATCTGCCATCATCTCCCAGCAATGCCTCTTTGGATTCTGTGTAGGACAAACAGGACACCCTTCGCACAAAGGGATTCATGGAGAAGTTTGATATCGGGACTCAAAACAAGGACAAAATGATAGAGTATTTCAACTTCCTAGGACACTCCACAGCAGACCTCAAAATGGCTGCTTTGGAAAATTGGGGCTGACCAGCATCATTAATCAAGGAATTTTTGACTTTGCTAATATATCAAAAACTTATAGGAAATCTCAGAAGATTTCAAGAAACATAGTGTTTTTTTACATGTTACAACTGTTAACTGATGTGATTTATAATAAATCTTGCATGTAACCTACATCCACACAATCAATTTAACTTCCCCTTCTCCCCCTTTTCTCCCCATACCACCCCAATTTATCCCCTACATCATTCTAGCCACTTCTGAATTTGATGAACTGAACTGAAGTCTTTCCAAAATGTATTCCCAAATTCCTGATTTTTTTGTCTAATTACTTTATCAGAAAAAAATGTGGGTTTTTTTTTCACTTTCCACTTCTTTAGTAACAGCTGGGCCATTTTCTTCAAATAGCTGTTTTCCTTAAAACATATTACAGATTGCCCTTCTAAAAGTTTCTAATGGTTTATTTCCACCACTGTCCACCAGATGGCCCTTTTGGGCAGTCCTACTTCATGTTGTTCCACAGTTTGTAATGACTTGGCACCAGTATCCATCGTTGACTTTTATTTAGTTTAATATTTTCCATTAGTAGACTTCATATTTGGAGGGTAGATTCCTGTTTATCTTCCTCCATCTTTCTTTTCAAATCATACCTAATTAATTCAACTCCATTTATACAGCATATATTTCCCCCTGCTTCCCATAATTTCTGTGCAGATAGCTGCACTAAAATGTTATATGATAATATGCCATCAAATTGCTATTGATTCTTAGTGAACAGGTAGATAGATTTGCTCCAGATGATCCGTTTCCAATCAGATTCTTCAGGTCTTCCAATGGTGTGCGCGGATCCTGCCTGTAACTGAGCCTATTGTTTTTGCTATCCTCTTCTTTCCTTTCTTTCCACCTTTGCCAGTATTATGGACTTCTCAAGTTAATTAGGTCTTATATAAGGTGTCGAAAATATTATCATTTCCCTGCATAAACCGTATTGCCTCCATTCCTAATTCTTGTTATGCCACAGCACCATAGAAGATGCTGCCCTTACATATCTATTGCAAGCTAAACTAAGGAAACGATTTTTGGATTCCTCTGGCTTTGCTTTCTCTTCCATGTTCTAGCAGGAGAGCAATGCAGCTAAACTCACTTGCAACTAAAAATGATGCTGGTTGGAGACCAGCAGTAGTACACCAAGTCACCTGTAATCAACAGAATAGGGAAAAAATGGATTTGAGATGATAAATCTGTTTAAACTGGAAAAATGATATTTGATTAATGGGAAGATACAATGGATATTAAAACATTTGCCTAAGGTGAATTCTGCTGCTTTTAAAGCACTCCAAGATACAATGGGTGAATTTTCTCTGGCTCTGGAATTACAGGGATCAAGACAACTTCATTTCACTGAATTTCTGCCTGTCTGTAAAAATTAGATGTGCTAATTTTATGTGTCAAACTGCATTATAAATAGCTTTTCCTAATAGATGCTTTGAAATTTTAAAATGCATTTTTAATCATAAATCAAATTTACCGCACGTACAGTCC
This sequence comes from Protobothrops mucrosquamatus, assembly GCF_001527695.2. Classification (NCBI taxonomy): domain Eukaryota; kingdom Metazoa; phylum Chordata; class Lepidosauria; order Squamata; family Viperidae; genus Protobothrops; species Protobothrops mucrosquamatus. Next base: position 758,889 of record NW_015386704.1, read on the forward strand.
TTATTTAGTTATTTTAATGCACTGATCTATAGTGGTATTAGAGCCCAAAATATGAAATTGTGTTTGAGGAGTCTTACTAAATGTTTTAAATGAATCTTGTAAGCACAATATCCCTTCTCCCTTTTACTCTTTTGTAGCAGTACAACACATTTCAGACCATAAACTGTGGTTATTAATTCTGCTTAAATTAAATTAAATTTAATTTAGTCCTGTCTTCTTTTAATATTAAACTAAAATTGGTTTCATGGCCATGAAATGTTGCAAATGTTAATTACATTTGGTGTAAGTGACAAAAAAAATAGCATTAGCATCTTTCCAAGACCTTGGCAAACATTCCCCTAAAGTTTAAGATATTAAGCCAATCCCACTTAAACAAAAAGAAATAAAAACTCTCGAAAAGATATTCTTCTTTTGGAACTAGCTGTTTTAAAATATGCAGCAAAATAAACATCTCCAAAACACACAGAATGTTATTAAAGCAACAAGCTTGTTCATATTCTTAAGCATCCGTTTCAGTTTAGCACCTATTTTGGTTTGATATTATAGGCAATATGTTACTAGCATTATGAAATGGTAATAATGAATAAAAATGATTGGAATGAATAAGTTACAACTTCTTAACTGCTGTTATTTGATTGCTGGCAAATTGCTTTTCATTATTTGTTTGTTGAGTTGGGTTCATGGCTTTTGTTTTTTAAAAAAATGGGCTATAATTTCATAATCATCATAATAAAGGTAGTCCTCGACTTATGACCATAACTGAGCCCAAAATTTCTGTTGTTAAGGGAGACATTTGTTAAGTGAGTTTTGCCCCATTTTACGACCTTTCTTGCCTCAGCTGTTAAGTGAAACACCGCAGTTGATAAGTTAGTAACCTGGTTGTTAAGTGAATCTGGTTTGTCCATTGACTTTGCTTGTCAGAAGGTTGTAAAATCACATGACCTTGGGAGATAGCAACGGTCATAAGTATGAACCAGTTGTCAAGCATCTGAATTTTGATCACATGATCATGGGGTGGCTGGAAAGATCGTATGTGAAAAACGGTCATAAGTCCCTTTTTTCAGTGCCATTGTAACTTTGAGCAGTCACTAAATGAACTGTTGTAAATCGAGGACTACCCATAATAATATTAACAAATGTGAAGATTGAGTTACTGAAGTTATCCTAGACGTAGAGATAAAAAATGGGAAAGCACGACTGGTAGCTGACAGAAGTTGGACCTTGGCCTCAGGCACTAGTGGAAAATAATCATTTTCTCTCACCCATCATACAATTATGAATCATCTGGTACCAATCACTTTGGCACGATCACAAAAGTTGAAAATTACAAAGATGCACGCTTAGAGTTTACTTCTGCAAACACCACAAAATTATATCTTTTTAAATGATCAGTGTATAACCGTTCCTGTATTTTGCAGGAAAACTAGCCAGGTGTGCTTTTCTGGGATTTTTGATTTGTGGCACACCATTGTCAAAACACGTTTGTTCATCATGGCATCATGTATCAATTTGGAAGGATTACATTTCTAATTGCAAAAATGCCAGTCTAGAAGAATTGGAATCTGATGAAGGCCTGCTTCTCACAAACAGCCAAGAAGGTGGCAGACTTCAGGTGGATTATCTTGCTTCTGAAACCGTAGCTGGGAGCTTCTGGAATAAAATGTCCTCTGATGATGGTGATGGGGACATGAAAGAAAATGTCTATGTGCAGAAGAGCACTACATTTCCTTCAGCTGATATCTAGTTTGGGATATTTATGAGTTTCAGGATTCAATTGTGTGAGCCTTTGTTGAACATATAAGTATGTTCAAAATACTGGACCATCTTGGCATCTCTCCAAAATCTCAACCACATTAGAGATTAAAACTGACTCCAGTAATGTCTCCATGCAAAGCCTGCTTTTCTGCTGAGCTATGATCAGTTCTCCGTTGTGATGGTTCTGATCTCTCTTAATGTCCACCAACATAAGGCTACATCAGAAAAAGACAACTTGTTTCCTTCAGTTGGTTTGACTAAGACAGTGGTTCTCAACCTTTTTAATGCCGCGACCCCAACCGGTCGTAAGTCGAGGACTAAACCGGTCATAAGTCGAGGACTACCCAACCGGTCGTAAGTTGAGGACTTTCCCTGCCCGGGAGCGCCGCGCATGCGTGGTTCTGCCCCCTGCGCCGGCCGAGGCGTAGCTGGCAAGCGGCAGAGACGGAGCAGGCCGACTACCAGCTGGCCCAGCTCAAGGGAGGTAAGGCACCCGCCGGAAAAGGGGGGAAAAGTGGCGGACAAAAAAATGGCGGACAGCCTTGCTTGGCGACCCCCATGAAATGGTTGATCGACCCCAAATGGGGTCCCGACCCACAGGTTGAGAACCACTGGATTAAGATGAGTTGCTCTTGGTTCTTCTTCCTCAGGAACCAGCTGTGTCCACCTTCGCCAATGTGCTCCCGTCTGAATGTGAACGTACCAGTTTCCAGTTGAACCCACTTGTTCTGTGCCAAGTTAAATGGTAGCAATGGAAATGAGATGATAGTGATGCCATTTGCCCAGAGTGAGCAAAACTATTGGAAACAACATTCAGGAGCATACCAAGGATCATCTTTGTCCCTTCAATGGAGGAAGAGCAAATATTTACTTGATACCTATTCTCCAAAGAGATGACTTAAGAAAGAGATTCATTTTATTTTGTTTCAGGACTGCTTTTCCTCCTGCAGGAAGATGTTAAGGAAATGCCTTCTCTGGTGCCAAGGCATGTTCTTCTCAAATGTATCTGAAAAGCCTCAAGCTGGAGAAGGCCTCGCTGTGCCAAAATACGAAGCCATCCATAATTAGCATGCCAATATTGCCTATAATTCTGATTTGATTACAGTGCAAGAATAACTATGGTTAACAATCAGCATAAAAATATTGCTAAATGGGCAACTCAGAATTCTCTGAAGTCCAGATACAGATTTACGAAGAGATTTTATTTGTTGTATAAGGGAACTGACCTCAATGTGTTTTTTTCAACCGTAATACAGTATTATGCCAAGGATGAATTTGGCTAGGATGCAACTGGTTAGAAAAAGAAAGAGCTACAGAGCCAAAATCTTCTTGAAGAAGTTTCCTTTGGAAAGAGCTTGACTTCTAATTGGAAGTGCAAAGTGCACAAGCTCAGATGGTCCAATATTCTGAAGAAGGAAAACAGGAACCTTTTTGTGTTTTGTGTTCTCATCTTTTGTTTCTCACCCAGGATTACCAGCCTCATCTGAACTTACCCTGCCTTCCCCATCCACAAACATTACTAAAGCTTCTTCTCTGTTTGCTGTAATCTTTAATCCTGTTTGCTGTAATCTTTAAGCCTCAGGATTCAAAAACAGAATCTGCTGGTTCTTTTGGTGGAACATAAATTGGGAAATCTTAGCTATTTTAGAAGGTGGTATCAAGTTTTCAAAACACTGTACATCTTGTTAAGTGCAGGAGGTGAACTGATTATGAACAGAATGAAGTAGTGGCTCAGAATAGATTATACATTAAATGCATGAAGCTCCTTCACCATTAACCCTTTTTCTTCCAAACTAGGACCTTTCACAGAGCTAACAAAGACATTTTTATTTATTTATTTGTATCCCATCATTATTATTGTACAAATAACTCCAGGTGGTAAACATACCCAGTGCACCTTCCTCCTATTTTCCCACACCAACCACCATGTGAGGTGGGCTGGGCTAGGAGAGAGTGACTGGCCCAAGGTCACCCATCTGGCTTTCATGGCTAAGACGGGTCATGAATTCTTGGTCTGCTGCTTTCTAGCCTGGTGCCTTAACCACTAAACCAAACTGACTCCCAATCTTGCTGTCCAGAGCAAAGAGGCAGATAACAACCTCCCCATAATTTCATTTACAAAAATGCATCTGCAGCTCAGGATCAGTTAAATTTCATTCTAGCATTAGTTAATAGGACTACATAGTTGATTGGGGGCACAGAGCAGGGTAACGTAAAGTATCCAGACAGAATGAGGTGAGAAGATACTTCAAGTATCTTCCACCTACAGTAAATCGGTTGCCTCACTGTGCCTAATGGTAGGGCAGGCCCAGAAATGTACTCTTTGTTCTGTCTTCTTCCTGTGCTGCTTTGCTCTTCTTTTATTTATGGCAAATTACAAGACAGATGCATCAGCTCTTTACTCTTAAAATATCCTTTGTGTAACTTAACACCACTGGCTTTGCAAAAATTTAGCCAAACCATGTTATGGCTTACTGTACCTCAGTGTCACAGACACCGTAAGGGACAGCATTTCTGTTGTGACTTACAGCGTTCGCATAATAATGTCATTACTTAAATGACAGAAATTAAATCATTTGTATCGTCACACAAAATAACGCAATTTGTGTTAAGTTTGTTCTTCTGCATGACATCCTTAGTCAAATGTTGTCAATTTCTGCAAGCTGTAATCCAATATATCTGGAACAGGAGAAAGCAAGGGATTGTCTGCTCTGCTACATCACATTGTTTGGGAGGCCGAAATCTTTCCTGACAATCAGCTTTGATTCCTCAAGGATGGCTAAAGTAATGACCCCAAGTTTCTGCAGGATGCATTATGTTCCTCACAGTGCATATACACTGCTGTATTTGCAAGACTCGCAAGTTCTATTTTCATCTTTCCTGATATTTCCCAGAGTGATTAAAATCAAAGGCTATGACTATTCTTTTTTTCCGGTGGGATTGAAGGCTGAGGGGATTACAAGCCATAGGCAACAGTGGGTTCTAACCCACTACCTTTTTATTGCATCTTTGTGTTAAAAAAAATAAAAGACAGGAATTTTCATCTGCTGAATGCTTGTGTCCTTCCCAATCCCAAATTTAAATCCATTTGTGTGTTGTTAGGTGTAACTAAATATGCTAAGATGTGGATATGCTTCCAAATCATTACATAGTTGGAAAAAAGATTGCAATCCTAAGCATATTTTATTGAGGATGAATTTTCGCTGAACTGTGTGGAATTCATTTTTGAATATATTTGGATAGGTCTGCTCTGCACTGGCTGCCCTGAGCACAGTTCTTTGGTATACGCGTTACTGAATTCAATGGGACTTCTGCGTAGACCATCTGTTCTATGAAGAGCAGTGGAAGTAAATCCTCTAACTTTTCCTAAGTATACAATTGCTAATGTAAAATATAATCAGTTCATTTAAACCATGTAGACATCAATGGCAATTATAAAGTACTAAATACTGCTGCAACAGCAAGCTTTGGTGTTCTGATTTATATTTACTAACTCCTAGTACATGCATTGGGGCATACTGTAGCAATTAAAAGCAACATTAAATTGTGTAGTATTTACTTTTAATTAAACATGGACAGGACAATGTATTAAGGGTATAGTTTTCCTCGGAACAGATTTGTCACATAATAAGATAACTAACCAAAGATAGTTCGCTATGGCTCAAAATACTTCTTGACTTTTTAAACTGTAAAAAAAACCAGGCATTGAACAGGACAGCCTTTTGATGTGTATAACTAGGAGACTGTTGTTCTAATCTAGGGGCTGAATAAGGAAAGTGTTATGAATGTCCTGGAAGAAAGTGTGCTTGGAGCTCAGATTTGTTCTGATGCAACTCCAGATGTTCAAATAGGCCAACTATGATTTTGTTTTGTTCATAACATCTGATTGAATGGCTTTGCTACCCACCTGGTTAACTGGGGTTGTGTTTATTATGGGATGCTCTTTGCAGCTGCAGTTTCTGCCATCAAATAATTCCAAGAAATGAATCAAGGGGCTGACAGCTCCTAGCAAGACAGATGGTTGCGGGAAACTGAAAAAAATGTTTAATTGAAAGATTTTATAAGCAAGAAGAAATCTGAAATGCTCCTAAATCCGTTCCGCATTTGCAGAGGGTCAGTTTCAAATAATTAATCCTGTATTTTTCAGTTACTTTTTTACAAGGTTATTGACATCGAAATTTTAGAGCAATGGAATACTTCTCCAAATTCTAAACTTGGATGCAAAATGTATTAGCATGTTTGCAGAATTCAAGCAATTCTTGGAGTTGGAGATCATCTGTAGAGTAATTAGATATCCTATATTAACCAGTCCAATATGTACAAAGCTTTTTAATTGTGAATTAATGCATCATCACAGTGATGGAGACTATCTTTATATGCACTGGATCCCAGATTTATTCTTGGCATTTCCAGAGTCAATCGAACTGAGGTGGGTGGTTATAGAAATTGTAAGATGTTCACATGTAAGATGTTCCAAAGGGCAGGAGGCATGGTAGAAAAGGTTCTTCTCCTGGACCCCATCAGCTGAAAATTCTTGGCTGATGGGGCCTGCAGTTTGCCTTTTCTGTGGGACAGGTAGGGTGGGACAGTCCTGCTGGTTCCTTAATTAACCTGGATCCATGCAATGCAAGGCTTTAGCTCTGGATAATGTTATTTCTGGATAATGTTATTTCTGAATACCAACCAGCTGCAAGAAAACAAAGGTGGGATAAGGACAGGCCTTGGCCAGATGCAACAGGACTTTTGTTATGGCGAGAAGACTTTATTGCTTCAGTGGTCTTGGGTACCCAGCATTTTGGGTGGAGCCTCAAGCGACATGGGCCTTACATCTTGCTAAAAGACTTCCTTCCTTCCTTCCCATGATCCTACAGGAATCTAATTAAGAATTACAGAACAACAGAGTTGGAAGGGACCTTGGAGGTCTTCTAGTCCAACCCCCTGCTCAGGAAGAGACCCTATACCATTGCGGACAAATGCCTTCCTGCCTGCCTGCCTGCGTGGCTTTTGCAGCCAAAAAAGTTTGCACGTTGACTTTGCAGAAACGAGCCGAAGGAGAGGCGAGAAACCTGGAAGCGGGAGCGCTGCTTCGGGGCGAGCAGAACTCCTCCTCATAGGAACTGCCCACCGCCCTCGGCGAAGCCTTTCCTTCCACGTATCTGTCGGAGGGCAGGATTGGGAGGAGTTTCTCCTCTGCCCCTTTAAGACCGTGTTTCCTGTCGGAGGGCAGGCGCGGGAGTGGCGGCAGCGGCGGCGGCGGTTATGAAGCCCCGGTGGCTGTGCTTCTGCCTCCTGGCTCTGGCGACATGGAGTGCCCGCCGGTCGGGCGCTTACTTCCCGGAGGAGCGCTGGGTGCCCGAATCCCCGTTGCGGCCTCCGCGCGTCTTGCTGGCCCTGCTCGCCCGCAACGCGGCTCACTCGCTGCCGGCGACGCTGGGCTGCCTGGAGAGGCTCAGCTATCCCAAGGACCGCATCGCGCTCTGGTGAGTGGCTCGCGGGCGGACCCTGCTGCGCTCGCCGCTCGGCCGATGCTTCGGCGCCAGGAGGCTGTGCTTTGGTGGGGAAGGAGGCGGGGGGGGGGCGGGGAGGAAGCGGCGGCTTCCACCCTGCCCCGAGTCTGGAATTCTCCTGAGGGTGCAGATGACGTTATCTTCCACGTGTAGCCTTTCCAGCTCTTCTCTTCCCTTGGATCGCGGCTATCCACTGGGGCGGGGGGGGGGGGGGAGAAAGATTTGCTGGCTGGCAGCACCCTGGCACGTTTAACCTCAGTAGATCCTCTCTGAAGTTGGCCTCGCTCGTGAATGGAGAGGTCTTAAGTTACTAACGAAAGAGAATATTTGTAGCTCGGGGTTGATGAGCTACCGCTGGTGATGTTACCCAGTCTGGGTGATGAAACGTCTGCAAGAGAACAAGCAAGCTCGGAGAGCCCCAAGGACCCCGCCTGGCTAAGGTGTCAGCAAGGAGAGAGAGAAATGCATTTTCTTCTGGAGCACAGAGCTCGTTGAGCAGTGGTGGGGCTGATTTGAAAAGCTTAAAAATACGCCTGCAAGAAAGGCAGTTCCCCTGGAGCAGGGGTCTTCAAACTTGGCCCTTTTATGACTTGTGGACTTCAACTCCCAGAATTCCTCAGCCAGGCAAGCTGGCTGAGGAATTCTGGGAGTTGAAGTCCACAAGTCAGAAAAGGGCCAAGTTTGAAGACCCCTGCCCTGGAGAGACCCATCTAGTCTCCAGGAGTGGCTTTAAAGAGTAGCATGAACCTCGTTCTTTCCCTTATCGCAGTGGTGGCGAACCTATGGCACGGGTGCCAGAGGCGGCACTTAGAGCCCTCTCTGTGGGCACGCGCGCTGTCACCCCAGTCCTAGGCCTTCAGCCGGGTTTTATAAAACCTTTTCGCTTTAGGCCTCTGCCGCCGTATGCAAAAAAAAAAAAGTTTCAATCAGTCAATTTCAACTTATCCCGGGAAAAAAAAAAGATCTTGCAAAGTTGGAATTGATTGATTGAACTTTTTAGTCCCACCCAGTCTGCCGTTACTACTGCAACCACGCCCACCCAATGGGCCACGCCCACCCAATGGGCCACACCCACCCAGCACTCGACGATGCATAAGTGGGTTTTGGGTTCCAGTTTGGGCACTCGGTCTCTAAAAGGTTCGCCATCACTGCCTTATCGTATCTCCTCTGTTTTCTATCAGACCATGTTTGTCCGTTTTTTCCTGTACAGTTAGTCCTCGACTTACAACAGTTCATTTAGTGACCGTGCAAAGTTAACATCATCACTGAAAAAAGTGACCTCTGACCATTTTTCACACTTACGACCGTCGCAGCATTCCCTTGGTCGTGTGATCAAAATGGGGAAGCCAGATTCACTTAACAACTGTGTTACTAACTTGACTTGCTACTAACAACTGTAGCAAGAAAAGTCATAAAATGGAGCAAAACTCACTTCACAAATGTTTCTCTTCACAGCCTCTTTAAGGAAAAGGTGGAAAAGTCAGGATCAGAAAAAGAAAAGGGGCGAGGCTGTTGTGCAGGAATACAAGCTAATTTGAGGGCTAATCCACATGGAGCTCCATTTCCATCTGTCCTGTTTGCCATTGTTCACTTCCTAGAGATTAAAATGGACGATCTGAAACTTGAGCTGGCCACAAACAAGGAGTGTATATCGGAGGTGGTGGCCCTCTGAGAGCTGTATGCTACGAAATTTTATTTTGATGTATGCCGATTGGTGTACATTCAAAGTGACAATAAAGTTGTTATTATATTGTTATATAAATTTTGGGCTCAATTGTGGTTGTAAGTCGAGAACTATCTGTACATCTTTTCCTGGGACTGTGTGGCTGACCTTTTGCAGATGCTACGTGATCCCAGAAAAAGCATTACTGACAGATGCTACATGCCTGACCACCCTCGTTCCAAAGCATATTCTCTTTTTCAAAGCTGAAGTTGCTCTCCAAACTACATCCCATGCTCAGAATTGCATAAAACAAAATCTGACATTAAATCTGACTCTCATGGAGATGGGAGAAAAAAAGGCTTATCCTCGGGCAGGTGATACAAGTTGCAAAACTGCTCAGTGTAAGCTAGTATTTCATCTTTCAAAACCTCTTCTCTCAGGGTGGCAACAGATCACAACATGGATAACACAACCGCAGTGCTTCGGGAATGGCTCATGAACGTTCAGAGCATGTATCACTCAGTGGAGTGGCGGCCCATGGATCATCCCAGGTGAGCTTGGGGTGGATGGCACAGGAGCTGAACTCTTAGCGGGCAAGGAAGGCAAAAAAACAAAAGTGGTGGAAGTTGGAGTTGAAAATGGAACTAGTTCTGAAGGAGAAACTGAAATAACTGCAAATGTGTTAAAGTCTTGATACCCTTGTTGGAATGGATAACCTGCAAAAAGAGAAATGGCAATATTGCATAAATCAGTCAGTTTGGGATTAGCACCTGAGGGACCCGTGGACAAAGAATACAAGATTATAAGCCAGAGATTACTACCATCCAAAAACTGTAGCAATGAGTGAATTGAAGAGAGTGGCCAAATCCCATGGGAATATATGGGGAAGGGTCCTTGCATTGAAGTGCATAAATAAATTCAAATGCCAAGTAATTGCATTTTCACCGCAAGAAGTCATTGTAGAAATGCATTAAGTGACTTGTAAGTATCTTGGTCATTTCTTTTTGTACATATACCCAGAACTTATGTTCTTTTGCTTCATATATTTCAACTGTCAACTTTGACGTGGCAAATTGTCCTTAAAACTATTATTTTAATTTCTCAGATTTCAGCAGGTTTCTTTTAGTTTTTTTAAATGAATATGCGGCCAAAAGAGCTAAAAAGTGAAACTTTAAAAAATATTCAAAAGTTTTTAAAAATTAAATGTACACCTTCCATACACATTCATCAAATGCTGACTTGCAGGAACTCTGCTTCCTCAATGCCCTTTCATTTACCAAATGAGATCTGGGTAGTAGGAAGGGACTTTTAAATAGATCGAATAATCTCCCACGTAGTTTCTTGAGGCCTCCATTCTACCTAATCTGTGACTGGCTCTTGAATCTTTTATTTAGGCAGACCTTTGGAATTACAAGTAGTCCTTGACTTACGAGCAGTCGCTTAATGACTGTTGGAAATTACAACGATCCAGAAGAATGCTTTACAGCTCATAAAGCACTACTGGCTATTGTAAAATGTAAGCCCCCCCCCCTTCACATGACTGCATTAGGATGCTTGGCAATTGGGTCAACTTTACAACCTATTGCAGTGACCTGTGGTCACGAGATCTTAGTTTGTAACATATCTTGCCAGTTTCTGGCAGAAAACCCCCATACAAAATGGGGTCACATGACCACAACTTTTACTTAATGACCATGGATTTGCTTAAGGACTGCAGTGATTACATAGCAACCAACGCAAAACAATCCGTTTTGTGACTTATGACATATGACCGTAATGACATATGAGCAGAAATTTGGTCACAACTATGTTGGTTAGTCAAGGATTACCTGTAGTTTCCTCTGATGAATTTAGCTTTGTTATTGATTTTGTTTCTCTGATACAATTTTTAGTGCTTGTTTTGTTGTAGTGATTGCTACATTCATTTTTTAAAGAGATAAAAGTTTCCATCCTCCTCCCTGAATCCCATATCTTCCAGATTTATTAGATTACAGTTCTCCCATTCAAAACATCATGGCCATTAAAATACATGAGATAGAAAAGGTTTACCAAAGGATTACTGTAAGTAAAAGACCAAGGAGAAACAAAGCAAAAATAGTAGCTTGGAACAGGAAGGAGAAAAAAGAAACACAAATGAATCAGTAATTGCATAGCATTAGAGAAAAGGCTATATTGAATTGTACAATCCCAGCAAACTGGGAATGTACAAGTTGTGGAAGATTGGAATAAGATATTGTTCATTTGGTACTGCAAATTGTTTAAGACTCAAATCAAAATCTTGGATATTCCAGTTGAGGGGTTTTGAAGCCCAGTAACTCCTTTTCAAATATTGGTTTGGGTGTTTTTCTTCTGGCTTCTTTTGTGTCCTTTGTGAATTGGAATAATTCTGAACAGTGGTTAATTTCTGTTAATTTTCATACAAAAACTAGGAACAATATTGAATGAGAAATAAATCCACTTTAACATACGGGTCATTGGGTAACATACGGGCCAAGAAATACACCAGAACATACTACTGGTTATGAATCCTATCTTGCATATGTTGGGATAGATAATTATTCTTTACAAAGCCCCAAACTTCATTGTTCCTTACAGGTTCTATCCAGATGAAGAAGGCCCCAAAGACTGGTCCACTTCACGCTATGACTATATCATGAAGCTCCGACAAGCAGCTTTGCAGTCTGCCCGAGACATTTGGGCCGACTATATCCTGGTAAGGAAAGTTCAGACAGGAAGCTTGGTGGCAGGACTGAGTGCCTTGCTCAGATTGGATTGTTGTCTTTCTGGGATCTCTCCTTACAGCAGCAGCACAGGTTGTGTTGTTGTACTCCTAGGGTTTGTACAAGTCTGTATTTGATCCTCTGCTTAGCTAAGTGATTGCCGAGAGGCTCAGAGACTCCAGACTGTCCATGTGTGGCATTGGGACTTGCCCACTTTTGAAATAATGCATAAACTTTACCAGTTCACTCCGTTGCATTATCTGTTTAGATTCTGCTACTGTTTGTCAGATATTAAGCTGTAAGTATTAGCCAAAAGTCAAGCCAAAAGTCATGCTTGGCCAATAAGGTTGGACTTGCACAACTCACTGAGCCACAAAGAATCCTAATTTTGGCTCAACGTGTAAACCCAATCCTTGAATCAGATGTGGGTCTTTTTGAGAGGCTGCTTCGTTTTGCGTAGGATCTAAACAATATTTCTGGTCCAAAAGTGCATTTTGTTGCTTTTTGCACGTGGGCTTTGTCAGAGGCAAAGGTTTTGTCAAGTCCTTCTTCCTGGGTCTGCTTCCATGGTGATGTTTGCCAATTTGTAGTTCTCAGCAGTATGACTGTATGTGTGTGTTGCACATACACATTTACATAATTCTTTGCTTCCAGTTTAAATAGGAGCACCCTTTGATGTGATCTTAGTTAAAGAACATATGATATGGCAACCGAGATAGAGATTTGTTAGGAGTTGGTTACTCAGTCTATTGGTTGCATCGTGAATTTCTGTTTAAGTTTGGAGAAGGATCTAGTAGCTTGCAATTATTTTGGACTTAGCTCTTATTAGCTGCAATTAGCATGCTCAGCAGCAGGCGACTATAAGAATTGTTCAGAATAGTTGAAGGACATTAGTTTGCCTAGATCTTGGCTCTAGAGAGGAATAAATATATTTTCTTGGAACACGGTAGATATTTTTGAAATTAGGCTTGTGTTTTGTATTGTATTTTACCTGTTTTAACTGGCCGGGAAGCCAAATTCATCCAGGTGAGTTTTACTAGGATGTTCAATTTTTTTGTGTGCCATGCAGTAGTTTTTGATGCTTTTAGAGAGTGAAGGAGATAGAAAACGCCTGACGGTGGAAGACAGGAATAAAATTTAAAAACTCTGTCATCTCTTTTTCATGTTTGTTAGTCATTGTCCCTCTGTGTTCATAGTGCTTTTTACAACTTCATTCCTTTTGCCCATTTGATGTTTTCTGAAATGCCGTCAAATCCACCCAAAAGAAAACTATCAGATGTAGAGTATGACAAGTGTACTATATAGTATTAGCGTTCACAATATATGGAATTTCATATCACACAGGACTGAAGGCTGATTGTTTTTCCTTTGGTTTGGATATTACCTTCTGAAGCTGGCTGGATCTGAGACTTTATGGTCTGTGAATGTAACTGAGGTTCCTCAGCCCGTCCATTGTGTGTTCTCCCCTCCTGCCTCCCATTACTTTTCTGTTTGTCTCTCCCAACAAGAGCAGCTGCCCTGAAATTTCAGAGCATAGGGGGAGCCAGTAGAACAGCTGGTCTTGATGGGGTTGGCTTCTTGGCTGCTCATAACTGATACTTCCGTTCTGAAATGAAGAATTGGTCTTCAGCCCAGATATTTTGGCAGTGGATAACTTGTATAGATGGATCTTTCTCACTGAGGCTAAATACAGATTATGTTTTCTCTGCCAATGCAGGAAAAGCAGTAGTACCTACATAAATTGTATCTGGATCAGCTGGCAGGTTTCTTTGAGGTTTTTTGTTTTTTGGTGTGGAACTCAACATTGGCAGGTTTATTTTGATAGGACTCCCATTGTGCACATTGCTTCTGAGCTTCTGGGAGCAGAACCTGGCTCTGGTTACATTGCATCATCCTTGAATGATTTTTCATTGTCTGAGATTTCTGAACAGGCTGTGCAGGATATCCCCAACAGCTGAATGGCAACATAAATCATGTATTTCTGTTACTCCACATTTGAAGAGAGAGATCCTTCTGTGCACTTGTAACCCTTTGTTTCTATACCAGTTACTGCCTAAGGAAAAGCTATGCGTGAGGTAACTTGGTCTGAGAAGAGTGAATGGTCCACAGGAGTTTAGTAGTAGTAGTAGTAGCAGTAGTAGCAGCAGCAGTAGTAATAGCAGTAGTATCTTTATTATGGCTCAAGACCAGCTCGGTATAGGTTTAACCCATGACTATGTGACTAAGGATGGACTTCAACCTGGGTCTCCCTTCTCTTAGCCCAATAACTTAATCGCTCTCTTGATCTGTACTTGATCAGTTAAGACTGCATACTGACCAGTTATTACACAGACTCATAACCGTCAGTAGAATTGGCTGATGTAGAATTCACTTTGCTTTCTTTTTTAATGCTCTTTTATGCAGTTTGTGGATGCAGACAATCTATTAACAAATCCTGACACTCTGGGCCTTTTGATAGCTGAGAACAAGACTGTGGTGGCACCAATGCTGGACTCGCGAGCAGCCTATTCAAACTTCTGGTGTGGGATGACCTCACAGGTATGCAGATTCAGATGTTATGGCCGAATTCCAGGGCTTTTTTTTCCTGGCAGCTGAGGCCACAGCCAGTGATGGCAATGTAGACCGAATCAGGCACTGGTCATGACAGGAGGAGTCCTTCTACTGTCACCTCAACCGGATTGCTTTCTCCTTATTTCCAACAAAATACAAGGTCAAGCCAATACTTACTGACTAGAGTGCCTCCAGTTACTATTTGGACTTACCTGTGGCTTTCATGACTACCAGGGGTTCCTCAGGACGATCCTTGGATAGAAACACAAGAATAGCTTTGCTGGGTCCTCTTATTCCAGTATTTTGTTTCTCCCAGTGGTTAGCCAAATACCGGTACGTTTGCGCTGTTCCAAGCCAGACATGGAGTCGTGGCATTCTCTTGCTGTGGTTCCCCCCGCACATGGTGTTTGAATGCATGCTGTCTCCAGTCTGGAGATAACAATGAATTTTCAAGATGAATTCCCTTTGACAGATCTACCATCCATGAATGTCCAACTCCCACCAGTTCCAGTAAGTCCTAAGGACACCATTGCTACTCAAGAGAATAACAACCCATCTAACAGGGAGCATGTTAGGAAGCAGAATTGGCAATATGCCCTACAGGCCTAACCTGTCCTGAACTTTCCATGTCAGTGGCAAGCATATAAAACCACTAGACAACTTTCCATGATAGGGGACACTAGCAGGGTTGTGCTGTCTCGTTGCAAAGTAATTGGCAGATAGGTTTGTACCAGGTAAGCCCCACCATCCTTGCTCATCCAGACCTCAGTGATGCCTCAAGGTCAGAAAGGTTACTCCAGAATGAAATCAGGAATATCAGCAGATTTTCCTTTTCCTGATGCAGTCCTGGGTTGTGAAATGCTTTTAGAAATGATGGTTAACCAGATGGTTTTTGAGCATTGTCGCCCCACAGCCTCACATGGCCTATCAATTCTTCCTCTGCTGGCAGACGTGCTAGATTACAAATTCTTAAGATTATAGTTTTAAAATATTAATTTACATTTATGATGAGGCTTTGCGTTTTTTTCCCAGTTGCTGCTGTTACAAGTTGTCCTAAGTTATGCTCCCCATTTGTGTCTCTTTGTAGCAAAGCTCACCTGGAATTTTCCTTCTCCTTCTCTTAGGGCTATTATAAGCGCACCCCTGCTTACATTCCCATCCGGAAGCGGGATCGCCGTGGTTGCTTTGCTGTACCCATGGTGCACTCTACCTTCCTCATCAACCTACAGAAAGAGGCCTCACAAAACCTTGTTTTCTACCCTCCCCACCCAGATTATACCTGGGCTTTTGATGATATCATCGTCTTTGCATTTGCCTGCAGACAGGCAGGTGAGAAAAATGCTGCCTTTCCTTGGTCAGGAAGACATTATTAACCCTGTTGGTCAATCTACAGTGCAAGCATCTCCTTTGTCATGAGCTAAGCCAGAGTCATTGTTTGTTAGGACCAATCATATCTTTCATTGCCTTACAGAGCTTTATGCATATGATTGTCAGTCTATCCCAGGGGTAGGCAACCTTGGCTCTTTTATGACTCGTGGACTTCAACTCCCAGAATTCCTGAGCCAACCATGATGGCTCAGGAATTCTGGGAGTTGAAGTCCACGAGTCATAAAAGAGCCAAGGTTGCCTACCCCTGGTCTATCCCAAGCTGAGTTGGCTTCTCAGCTCAATACTGTCCATTTGCAACTGGTCTGTCTTTCCCAATTCTCTTGGGGGTGTCAACTCTCCCTTCAGCTTGGGGAAGGCTGTCATAAGAGAGATGGTTCAGCAGTTTTGACTACTTTCTCCCACTTCCAAACAGCAGGATTCTGGCAAGCAAATCTGTCTTGCTTTGACCTCTAAAACCTAGCAGGTCTCTTCCTAAGAGAAAGAAAATGCAGTTGCTAAGACACTTGTGTTTTCTCAGTTACGCTTTTGGCGTTACCTGGATGAAGGTATACATGTGAGAGACATTTGTAATAGAGCAGTGATGGCGAAC
Source organism: Protobothrops mucrosquamatus (assembly GCF_001527695.2). Classification (NCBI taxonomy): domain Eukaryota; kingdom Metazoa; phylum Chordata; class Lepidosauria; order Squamata; family Viperidae; genus Protobothrops; species Protobothrops mucrosquamatus. The sequence goes on from NW_015386704.1 coordinate 775,062, forward strand.
CTTTTAGAGATCGAGTGCCCAAAAATCACTCCCCACACACCTGTCCCCACTCCGCCGTGCCCACTGGGCCACCCACCACCTCCACGGCCCGCCACAGATCACCCAGGCAGCTCAGCAGCGCCATGGTGGCCACACCCTCCACCTGTGCCCCGCAGCATCATCTGCACGTGACGGGGCACAAGAGCGGAGTCTTGTCCCCGCTGCCCAGCTACCATGTCCTTGGCTGCGCTGCTTTGCGTGGGCTGCACCCAGGGGCGACTCTCCTCTGGGGTGGTTGGTGGTGAGGAAGGGGCCGTGGGAGGAGGCGGGGCTGGGGAGACGGTGCGTGTGCCCACAGAGAGGGCTCCGAGTGCCGCCTCTGGCACCCGTGCCATAGGTTCGCCACCACTGTAATAGAGTGAGACTTGAGTGGTAACAGCAGGAGCCAAGAGCATTACAGATAAACTTAATTTTCTGGCTGACTCAATTCAGCTTAGGACAGCCTCTAAAAATATCTAACAATCCAAGCTGATGATCTTGGGAATCTGTAAATGCATTTTTTTAAATCTTAGAGACTAAAATCTTCACACCTCGGTGTCAATGTCAGTGGGATTCTCTGTATGCCATACTAAAAGTCCCCAAACAAACAGGTTTTTAAACTGATTCCCCCCCCCCCATGCTCCTGCATGATGGCCTCCTGATGATGGGGTTTCATGTCCAGCTTTAACAGTTCTGGTTCTGTATTTAACTAGCTTCCATGTTTGGATTTAATTGGCTACTCACCTAAATTTGTGTTTTTTTGTGTGGTGGGAATGACTTTAAATCATTTGCCCGAGTTTATTAAATAGAGATGAAGCATGATGTTGATCCAATTGTTCAGTCCTGCCAAGGGAAAGGCCGTAGGATTTTGTATTACCTTGTGTCATCCGGTTTTGTGCATTCACTCTTCCATCCTTCCCAACTGGTTTAGAAGTTCAGATGTACGTGTGTAACAAAGAAGAATATGGTTTCCTCCCGGTGCCTCTACGATCTCATGGCACCCTGCGTGATGAAATGGAGAGCTTCCTGCATGTGCAGCTGGAGATCATGGGTGAGTGTGCTGTATGATAGTAGTTTAACTAAAGGGGAAAATTGCAGTTGAGGAAATCAGATGCTTGATGAAGTATCACCTTTCCACAACACAAAGGTAGTGATGAAGCTTCAGAAAAGCGAGCTAGCCAGCCGTACTGTGATATCACCACTGGGTTCTTCTAGAACAGCGGTGGAGAACTATGCCTCTTTTATGACTTCAACTCTCAGAATTCTTGAGCCAGCATGGTGCACAAGTCATAAAGGGGACATAGTTCCTCACCTCTGTTCTAGAAAATGCCACGTGGCCACGGAGCCAAGATCAAGGAATAAGAATCTGGCATTGGCACAGTTCAGGTTTGTTGTTATTTAAGCTGAGTTGTTTATTAATGCTTATATGGCTGATAAGATTTTCACTTTTCCTGTTTTGTATAATTCTACTCCTGCTTATCAGTGAAAGAATGCAAAGGGTTAGATAAAGGCTTGGCAAACTTGTTCTATAAATGGCCAATTCCATCCCTCCTCCACCTCCAGTTGGCAGATATACAGGCCAGGGAACATGGCAGCCATTGGACAGTCTGGATCTGTCCCAAGAATGTCCTCTGTTGCCAGGGAGGCCTCTGAGGCAACCCACCATCTTGGCTGTCTGAAGGAGTTGGTTGAATTCTCCTTGTGGGGATGTTTCACAGTTATTCTTTGTATGTCCTTGGTTCCACAACGATCCTTTTATAAAACTTCAACTGCCCTTAAAGGGGAATTTGCCACCACTTGAGAAAATACAGTCAATGTGGAAGAGGAGCTAGCTCAAAGGACAATCACTTTTCATTGATAACTTGTTTGTTTTGTGAATTGAAAGGGTAATTCAGTATGCCAAGCATTGCCCCACCCCCTTTTATTTGTTTACATTGAATTCATGAGGTCTAAACACAAAAGGTCACCCTATTGAGTGAGAAGCTCAGTAGATAGGAGTCTTTTTTCAAAGGATGCTTTCTAAGACTTAGTGAGGCTGCACGGAAGCTTTCTGATGTCCAAGCCTTTCTGTACATGAAACCTGGGAGGCCATCAGGAAAAAAAAAATTAAGCTCTGGGATGTTGGATTTTTTTCAAAGACTTGTTCCTGTTGGAAAACAAAGCTAATAAATGGGCATGCCCGTATTTATTTCAAGCATTTCTGTAGTTTAATAGACTTCACTGTACCATCAGTGGAGGTTACTTTTAATGTTTTCATTGTCTCTATATGTAAGTATGTAGAGGCTTATTTTATTATTTATTATTATAAATAAACTGCCGTACAGGTAGTTCTTGATTTATAACCACAATTGAGTCCAGAATTACAGTGGAAGTCATTCTGGTCACTAAATGGGTCACCATGTGACCTCACCAATTTTATGAGCTTTTTTGCGGTGGTCATTAAGCAAATGTAATGGGCGTAAAGTGAACGCGGTAGTCGTTGAGTAAACCCATTGTCCATAATAGGTGTTTTTGCTAGAAGCCGGAAGTAATTGCTAGTTTCTGGCAAAAATTGTGCTAAATACCAGTCATATGACTGCAGGACACTGCAAATGGCCATTAATGCAGGCCAGTTACCAGGTTTCCAAAATGTGATCATGTGACCGCAGGAAGGGTGGCCACAGCAATTTTGAATCTAGGTCATAAGTAATCCTGGGGAGATCTGTTGTAACTTCTAACGTTCACTAGGTGACCAGATGTAAGTGGGGGGCTACCTGTATTAATTTTAGGTGAAAGAATTTAGCATGCGGTGAATGAGTGCAATGTATTCAAACCCTTTTCTTTGAAAAGAATCAGTTTCCTTAATGTATCAGATTGCTTTGTTCATACATGCCCACAAAGGGATGATGTTCAATTGTATTATTGGATGGATTTTTATTCATGCAGATTTGAATAAAACTATAATTTCACCTGGTAGGAAGGCCCTGAACAGGGAGGTATGAGAAACATGTAACGGGTGCTAACAGTTTGAATCAAGAGAAGATGAGGAAGAGAAAATTGTGTGATTTATATTATGAAAGTCTGCATTAAAGGAGCAGAACCTCCAGTCTCAGAAAAGTATTTTGTGAAAAAGTATTTAGGAACAAATTCTCCATCCAGTTTGAGGTTTCTTCTTTTATGGAAACAGATTGAAGGGCAGCCTTTTTGATAATGCATATCTTCATATGAAAAAGTGAGCCTTGCCTTAGTCCATTGAAGTTTCTAGTCCACATTAAAAGCCTGACTAATTTGAAGAGGCCTACATTCAAATTTCTACTCAGTTATGAATTGCACTGGAAATTAAGACCACATTCTGACTGAGAAATTGGGACAGAATATGAGAGAAAAGGAAATACTGGTATAAGGATGAGTTAAAATAGGAATACATTTGATTTTAAAATGTACTGGCATATACAGTCTTTTGTATCATTTTGGTTAGCCCTAATAAAAAATATTACCCAATTACAGGATTTTTCTAAAGTACCAATACAATAATTATTTTTTTATGTTTATTATATTTTACATTCTATAAAATTTCACTGCTTATTTGTACATAAAATAATTTATTGTAGGCATCGAAGTTCTGTTTACAATCCTGGTGTAAATTTGACCATACTTGAGTCCCAAGGTTCAAGAAGTTAAAAATTCATTTTTTGGAGTAGAAATCCATTTTTTTAAACCCCATCTGAATTTGCCTCATGGGCTGTTTGGCTTCATTGCTATTCATAGAGATGAACCTAATTGGTCTACTTGCTTTATACTTAAAATTGGACCAAGAATCTGGGAGTAGCTCCTTCTCCTTAAAAATAAATGTCTCCTCGGAAAAGACCATGCATCTCATTGTATTGACTTTCTCTACAGTTAAGAACCCTCCAGTGGAACTTTCTCAGTATTTGTCTCTGCTTCCCAAAATCCCAGATAAGATGGGATTTGATGAGGTAAGAAATGAAGAATTGGGATACATTTATAGAAATTATAAACAATTAGGACAAATCAGTAAAATTTAATTCTCAAATGCTGGCCAAAGATTATGTCTGCACTATATTATGTTTTTCAGCTGCGTTGCCAGATCAGAACGTTGTTTAGAGGGGGGATTTGATTCATCTCTCTTCTTCTAAAATTGACCAAGGAATGCTTTAGATATTTTGGAATTTAATCTAGGTCTGCCATCCTTAGGCCCAGAATGCAGTACAGCTACTCCTCATTTAGTGACTGCCTTGTCACAATTATGACAGTGATGAAAAAGTAACTTTATGATCAATCCTTGCCCTTACACCCTTTGAGTACCTGTACTGAAAACATAATAATAATAATTGATCTTGAGTGGGGAGGATCTCTGCATAAATGCGACATTTGCAAATAAATTGCTGCGCTGGGAAGTTTTCTGGATTGGGAAGGAGAAAGCTGTGACTCTCCAATAACTATGGCCTCATAGTATCCCTACCATTTGCAGTACCAGCCACAGCTGTAAGAAGCCATAGTTCTCTATTCCCATGGAATTCCATGACCTAATTATTACTGGACTGTTAGATTTGCCCATGTGTCCTTTGCTTTGTAGTTCTGTTTACCATGTGGTTATTTTTCTTCTCCTCAGGTCTTCATGATTAATCTCAAACGTCGGACAGATCGACGGGAACGGATGTTGAAAACCCTCTATGAGCAGGAGATAGACTGCAAAATTGTTGAAGCTGTAGATGGGAAGTGAGTGTCGTTGGATGAAGCCTTGCTGGAGAATACAACGCTTAGTGGCTTTGTCCCCAGAATTGAGTAGGGAGTCATGAGTCCAATCACACAGTGATTGAAGGTTCTTAGATCGTTGTATGGGAATGGGCAACCCTTAAGCATGCCCCAATTAGAACAAGTAGCTCAGATCCAGGGGGAGATCCCAACTTTCTTACATTGAAAATCCTACGCTGATTCTCTGGCTTTTATCTCAATCAGCAGATAGTAAGACCATCCCCTTTCTTTCTATGGCGTAGGTGAGCAACTGATGGCCCTGTAGAAGTTGCTGAACTACTCTGTTCAGCATTTTCACCATGGATGATGCTTTTCTGGGGTTGCTAGGAGCACTAAGTCTGTGATGTTTTCTGGGCCAGAGATTCCTTTTGGAGAGCCACAGTTCATAAGAGCAAAAAGTTTGGGGCAAATCTAATTTGATGAACATCAACGTCTTCCCTTGGTGTGAATTGTGAGAATCAGAAGCTTTTTGCTCCAGCCCATGAGCAAAGGGTGATTGGCAAATGATCTTCAAGTGGGATAATAGCACACAAGATTTTGTGTTATCTCGAGTTTTGCACTGAGATTCAGCTACTTGGGTGAAGAATTCTATGCTAGTTGGAAGCTTCTGCTCCACCTGAAGTTGAGGTATGTGGACTTCTCCAGTTTGACACTCTCCAAAATTCCCAGGCTGATCTAGATAAAATTGCTTTCCTGCAAATCATTACTTTTGTTTCACCAGCTGGTGTCTGTGGCAGAGATTTGGAAGTTTAAACCATGTTGGGTTTGCATCCAGTTCTCAGATAGTGCCTCTCCTGTCAATTACCCTTTCTCTCTTTTTTTCTTCTCTTTGGTTCAGGGCAATGAATAGCAGCCAAGTGGAAGCCATGGGCATCAAGATGTTGCCAGGTTACAAGGACCCATACCATGGACGTCCACTCACAAAGGGAGAATTGGGTTGCTTTCTCAGCCACTATAAAATTTGGAAAGAGGTAAACAATGTTTATACTGCAAAATAAAAGCCAGACACCATTATCTTTGTTGTTTAAAAGATGGATTTGGTATGTTGTGCATATGCAGACAGAAACACAAAACACATGCAACGAGAACTACAGGACTTGGAATAGCTCTAAATCCAATTCCCCCCAAATCTCACATTGTTTATTTAAAAAGAAAAAAAAAATTGTCACTGGATGATTAAGCCTGCCAGTCGATTTGCAGAATTCAGCCCCTTGTGTTGTAGAGTGAGGATCAGGATTTTAATGAATGGATTTCATCAGATCAGATATTTATTATAGTCACAGATCAGCCTAAAATGGATGGATTTATTTTAAGCTACTGCATGTCTTTGATTGATTATGTTCTGGGTGTATTCTACCTAAGTTGACTATTTCAGTAAGCAGAGGCAGGGAAGCTAATGGAAAAAGCAGCTGTTTCAGGCTCCGACTTATGAGCACTGAAAAGAACCTTTGTAGATGGTGCTGGGGTGTTGGCTCTTTTTGGCAGCAAAACCAAACTGTGGTTGGGATTTCTTCTCTCTGTCTGCCAAAACAGCAAGAAGAATACATGAAGACTCAGGAACTAATTCACTGGATCTGAATCTTACTGCATCTCTTGGTTTGGGTTGCCATCTACTGGTCAGGTCAAGTTATTCCATCAGTGACAAATATAAGTCCCCATGTTTTTAACTGCAAGGTGCATAAAGGTAGTGAGCGAGGGAACCCTAATCTTCCCTGTTCTGAGTGTTCCCCAACTTCCATATTACAAAACTCAGTGTTCTCAACCAGTGCATGAATTTTGAGCTTATCCAGCATTTATTTATAAATAAACTGCCTGCAGTCACCTTGCAGGGGAGATGGGCAGTATAAAAAAACAAATGAATAAATAAAATAAAATTAGTTGGTGTGTTGCCTTGTAACTCTAGGTAGTAGCTCTAGGAATTATAGAAAATACAATTTTACCTACCTGGAGGAATACTTGATTATGGAACTCTGATTCATTTGTTTGTTTGTTTGTTTTATTAAATGTATATGCCTCCCTTCTCACTATCCAAAGTGACTCTGGGGAGCTTACAATCCAATAAAAGCAGGAATATAAAAAGAATTAAAATTACTTTATTAATTAACTAATAGTGAGAAGGGAGGCATATAAATTTAATAAATTTAATAAAACAAACATTTTCTCTGTTACCACACCAGCCACTTTCAGCATTGAGTGCCCCCATTGGAGCTCCAAGTCAATGGCAGAGCCTGGCTTTAAGGCCCTTTTGAAAGGTCAAGTGGGTGGGGAGGATCTCACCTAGAGCAGCAAGATGTTCTAAAGGGCTGAGGCCACAGCAGAAAAAGCTCTTCTCCTGAACCGAAATTTCTTGACAGACAGGGTCCCTTTGTGTCAGAATGAGTGGGGTGGGCCAATTCCATTTCTAGAACTGAAATGGGAGATGTCGCAAAGGTGCTTTTATTTACAAGACTTGAAAGTCCAGTTGCCTCGTGAAAAAGCACCTTTGGGACAACCATGACCTGGATGACTGAGAATCTCCATAGACGTTTGAAATGGGAGATAAGAAAAAAAAAAAAGCAGCTGAATGGTTTAAACCTGCTAGGAAAACCAAGATGAGAATGTTTCTATTAAATACATTGAATCCTCAGAAAAGGAGCTAAGCAGCATTCTGTTGCTTTGACAGATCATTGAGAGAGGCCTGGAGAAGTCGGTGGTGTTTGAGGACGACCTGCGCTTTGAGATCTTCTTCAAACGGCGCATGATGAACCTCATGTATGACTTAGAAGAAGAGGGCCTGGACTGGGATTTAATGTGAGTGCAGAACATGCTCAGGTTGTTGCTGGCTAGGAAATCTTGCTCCCCCCCCCTTCCCACCGAACATTATTTCTTTTTTGCCTTGCTTGTGCAAATATACAGCCTCACCTGATATATAAGTGGTGGGATGAATAAGTGAACTGGTGAACTATGGATACAGGTGGCTGAACCTGAGTATGATTAAAATAAGCACCTTAAATGTTAAAATCAACAGTGGTGGGGACAACGCAATGCACTTTTTCTAAGAAGGCTCCAGCTGAAATTTGGAATTAAAGCATAAACCCATTGAGGGCAGTTTTAGTTACACTGGGAATAGCAAGAATCCTAATATGGGGTTGTATAAGTTGAATTTCAGAGCCTCTTTGTAGACTGCAGCCCCAAACTTACGAATTGGAATTGTACCAAAATAGTTCAGTCCAGTTTTCTGGATATTTTGCTTATAGATTAGCACCATACATGATGATTACACTGTCTTTACAACAGTCAAGTAGCAATAAAAGCCATTTAAAAACAATTTTATTGTGCAAAACTAACAGAATAAAGTATAAGTACATGCAACAATATTAATGAAAAGTATGAATGAAACCGTATTAATTTCAAACCTAATAACTACCTTAAGGGAAAGGAGAGACTGGCAATTTAAACAGACTCTCCCCCCACTTTCCCAGCTGCATTATCAGAAAACCCTAAATCCAGTGCTGTCAAGACAATTTTCAAGAGGAATTTTTCAGTTGTTGGTAACATCTACTTATCCTTTTAAAGGCAACAACTTCATACATGCTATGCCTACTTTTCCTGAGTTTTTGTTCTCTATCCTCCTCTAGCTACATTGGACGGAAGCGCATGCAGGTAGAGCATCCAGAGAAAGCTGTGCCCCACATCCGCAATCTGGTGGAAGCCGACTACTCCTACTGGACACTGGGCTATGTCATCTCCCTCCAAGGGGCCAGGAAACTGCTGGATGCTGAACCCCTCTCCAAAATGTTGCCAGTGGATGAGTTTCTTCCAGTCATGTTTAAAAAACACCCTGTGTAAGGCTTGCCTTTTTGTGAAAAAAAAACCCCAAAAACAAAACGGGAACTTTATGGAAGCTTACATAAGTTTTTTATTTCTTAACAGTGGAGCTAAAAGATCTTCCACCTGGTAGAAAAAGATGGGCAATGCAATCAGCATTCCTTTCCCGAATCTCCTAGGATTGTACTGCTGAGATTTGGCAGCATAAAAGCCATTGTCAATAGCAGTTTTGGCTCTTAAGAAACAGACCAGAATCTTTGCTTTGGGCTATTTTGACAGTATCACTGCCTGCTCTGAGAAAACCCTCAGAGGAAGCTCCTAAATAGATATAGCTGTCCATTCCTTGTTAGAAAATGCAGATTCTCCACATTATCCTAAGGAATTTATAGCCCCAAAAGTTGAATTGGTTGGATGGAGGGGATAGATTACTGTGTTGTTGGAGAATGGACACAAGTGGAATATCATAGCTATTGATTCATTTATTTTGTGTCTTGACTCCTGGTGACTGCCTAAACAAATGCCTGCAGTTTTCTTGGCAAGATTTCAGAAGTGGTTTGCCATAGCCTGCTTCCCAGGGCTGAGAGAGTGACTGGCCCAACATCACCCAGCTGGCTTTGAGTCTAAGATAGTACTACAACTCATGGTCTCCCAGTTTCTACCCTGGTGCCTTACATAGCTCACCATACTGGCTCTCAGCTTTTTATTAGATGGCTCTTAAATATAAAATTTTGCTTTCCCTCCTGATGTTTGTCTTTTGGAAAAAATCCTGATTTTTCTAGAACATAGGTGTCCTAATTACTAAGTAATTTCAGAGCAAAGCCGAGTAAAGTTTTCTGTGCCCCAAACAGAGTATTTTAAATACTGACAGTGGAACAATTAATCAGTGGAATAACTTGCCTTCAGAAGTTGTGAATGTTCCAACGCTGGAAGTTTTTAAGAAGAGATTGGACAACCATTTGTCTGAAATGATATAGGGGGTTCCTGCCTAAGAAGGGGGTTGGACTAGAAGACCTCCAAGGTCCCTTCCAACTTTGTTTATTCTATTCTATTCTATTCTATTCTATTCTATTCTATTCTATTCTATTCTATTCTATTCTATTCTCTATTCTGTTCTGTTCTCTGTATTCTAATTCTAATTCTTATTCTATTCTATTCTATTCTATTCCTATTCCTATTCCTATTCCTATTCCTATTCCTATTCCTATTCCTATTCCTATTCCTATTCCTATCTATTTTGGTGAGAAACTCCTAAAGGAGTAAGCATTATTTTCCTGAATCTGTAGATGGAGAGGGATGAATTAAATCTTCAAGGTATACATTGATATTCATCCTCTTCAATTTATGAAATATTTTCCTGACTAATTTGATATATAATTAAATAGAAAGGAGCTTGATACAGGGTATTTTTATACAAAAACTAGGGGATAGAGGTAATACTGCCTTTGCTGTAATTTGAAATGAATGTGGGCTGTGACTCCTGTCGGCCTCTTTCTCCCTCCAGCCAATTCCCCCCCCCCCCCAAATACCTTGTTTATTTTGTAGTTTTCTACACTCGCTTCTTCATTCAAGCGTGTATTTTGTAGCAATCCCAAATCCAGGGAAGGTGCTTTTTTTTGATCCGACTTTCATTTCCTATTCAACAGTACTGAATACATGGAACATTTTGACAACCGGAATTTGCTGGCCTTCTCAGTGGAGCCCCTGCTGGTTTATCCAACACACTACACAGGGGATGATGGCTACATCAGCGACACCGAGACCTCCGTGGTGTGGAACAATGAGAACGTCAAAACGGATTGGGACCGGGCCAAGTCCCAGAAAATGAAGGAGCAGCAGGAGTTGAGGAATGAAGCCAGGAACTCAGATGTGCTCCAGTCCTCACTTGACAGGACAGCCCGGGATGAGCTATGACGCCGCGTGGATGCTGAAGAAGGGGACTGGGAGAGAGACGGTGCAAGGGGAAGCTTTTCTCTTCGTCTCAGGGTTTAATGGGTTGATTCTCTCAAATGCCAACAATGGGGTTGACATCACAACCTCCTGGCAGTGCCTATGGGAAGCCTCAGTCCCTTGCAGCCTGAGGAACCTGATATGGAAATGGTGGCCTCTACTTAGTTCCACCATCTCCTGCTCTCCTGTTCTGTGCATGAATGTGGGGCGGAGGCAGTCTCGCAGTACTCATTCGAGAAGTTTTATTCTCTTAATCGTAGGCCTTTTACACAGACTCCCACGTGTTGGGAGGGGGACATGTTGAACAGATGCAGCTCAGCTCAGCTCAGCAGGTTTCGATGTCATTACGCTCTGTATCCGACAAAGACCATTTCAATTGGTTTTAAGGCAGTAAAAACAATTTAGGTTAATTTTATATGAAAGTTCTTCCCAGAACACCTCTTTTCAGAAGAATCTTGACCTTTTTCTCCCCCGGTTCCTTGGTTGTGTTGAAGTCTCAAGTATGGGCTACCAAAAGTCAGGCCTTATTAGTCAATCGCAGTATGCTTTATTCAGGGATTGTTTTTTTTCCCCAGAGGAAAATGTTACCGTACTTAGGAATATTCAAAAGTCATGTATCAACTGTTTAGAAGAGAATGGCAACCAATTCAAATATTTAATATTATTTATGTTGTAAATTGTCTATGGCAGTGATGGCGAACCTTTTAGTGACCGAGTGCCCAAACTGCAACCCAAAACCCACTTATGCATTGTTGGGTGCCGGGTGGGCGTGGCCCATTGGCTGGGTGTGGCTGTAGTGGTAACGGCAGACTGGGTGGGACTAAAAAGTTCAATCAATCAATTCCAACTTTGCAAGATTTTTTTTCCCCCGAGAAGTTGAAATTGACTGATTGATTGAACCTTTTTTTTTTTTTTGCACACAGCTGTGGAGGCCTAAAGCGAAAAGGTTTTATAAAACCCAGCTGAAGGCCTAGGACTGGGGTGACGACGCGCGTGCCCATAGAGAGGGCTCTGAGTGCCGCCTCTGGCACCCGTGCCATAGGTTCGCCACCACTGGTCTATGGGGTCTGACTTTTGATACAGTATTAAAAATTCCCTTCTCACCCCCATGGGAAGTATGTATCTTCCCCAATCCTGAGTCCTCTGCCAGAGACCTGGGAGTTCTTAGCTGTTCCTAGCACTGCACTCTTCTGGACAGAGAGACCTGATGTTGTTCCTGGGATCTGTTGTAGCTACTCTCCCAGTTCAGGAGTCGCCCTACCACCACTGGGACCACTTTGGTTTTACTTTCCACCTCTTCTGTAGTTCCTCCTACAGGCCCTGGTACTTCTCCGACTTCTCCTCCTTCTGATTGTTGCTGTCACTTGGCACTGCCGCATCTATCACCACTGCTGCCTTCTGGCCCTTGTCTACTACCATGAGGTCCGGTTGATTGGCTAGTACCTGCCTATCTGTCTGAATGTGGACGTCCCACAGGATCCAGAATTGATGGAATGCTCTCTCTCTCTCTCTATGGCAGCCTGGCTATTCCTTTACCATGTGGGAAAGCGAGGTACAATTTGGATGTTCCCACCATGGACTGAGCTTCTGGTGATGGTACAGATGCCCCAGAATGTGTAGGTGTGCTTGCTTTACTTAGCAAGCCCCACCCAGGTCTTTGTGGTACAGGATGTGCCTCGTCCTATAACTATATTTTTGTTACAAGTTTGGTCAATGTTATGTGAGGGATAGCCCACGATGTAGATGATATTGCAGCTGGATGGCATCTGAGAGAAACCTCCTCAGATATGGCATTCATATCCAGGTGTGTGCTGCGGTGTTTATAAAGCTTTTTATCTCCGGTTTATGTTGCCTCTATATTCTGTACATGATTTGTCAAACCTCTGGCCCCAAATTTCTGACCATCCTACTTACTCATAAGATACACATGCATGCATTTGTACATACACATGCATTAAGTGCCTCATTGCTTCTTGCTACTTATGTCTAGACTCAAACTTGTAGTCATGTAGTTATGTCTCACTTGGTCCCCTTTGTGCTATGAAGAAGTTCATGAAATACCCATCTTTTCCTGCCTCTGTTTGCTAACAGAAGTATTCTTTAGCACATATGCTGGTACAGCAATGAATGATGCATGGGCCTAATATACATATTTGGAGCAGCCTTTGATTACATTTGTTTTGATATTTGTAGTTACATTAATAGAATCGGATGCCACAGATGTTATTAAAAAAACAGGCTTATGACTAATGGTACTAATTATAATAAATTTTTAACAGTGCTTTGTAATGGGGAAGAGGGAAGGCCTACATCATCAGCAGAAGTGGGGAATTATAATATCCAGAATCTTATTACAGCATAAGGACTGCTGGGGATTTTGCTTCAACGACATGTGGAAGATCAGAGGACCTGCCTGCACTGTTTGGAAAAACATCAGAGAAACTAGGAGAAAAGTGAGAGAGATGGAATACAAAAGCATCTGATGTAGCGTCATGCCTTGACTAATTTGGGATGGAGGTCATGTGCTTTGGCCTCACATTTCTTTATGCAGATAAACCAAAAGCTAGAACTAGTCCAGAGGTTTTGTATCTCTGAAGACTGGTGTGAAGGAGAACAAGCAGCCAACTGCTGTTTGATCTTGCATCAGCAGGCCCTTTTGTGCAATCTTGCATAGATCATTAATTTGAGGAAGAGAGAATATGCAGACGCTTGCCCTCACGATTTTAACAGAATTTCAGATAAATCGGTGAGCTGTCTGTTCAACAAAGGCAGATGTACAGCTGACTTAGAATGAGATGACACAACTGGGCAAATACAAAGAAGATGGTTTTCTAGACTCGACTTCAACTCCCAGAATTCCTGAACCAGCATGGTTGGCTCAGGAATTCTGGGAGTTGAAGTCCACGAGTCATAAAAGAGCCAAGGTTGCCTACCCCTGGTTTAAGGTATACAACTTTGGATCATATCTCTGCATTCCCTTGAGTGTTCTGTGCAGCTATCCAAGACTCTTCTTTTTCAACAGGAATGGGAGATTAGTTACTACTTCCTGTGGTAGTTGAAATCAGTTGGCAGTTTTTAATATTTAAAAGATGCTAAAGGCCTAGAAATGGATGCAATCATTCTCTCCAGCTTTTATAATGACACTTGTAGAATAATGCCCTCATGAAGGTTGACTCCTGTTAGGAAAAAAATCAATACATTTCTTTGTGAACATGTAAATGATTTGCAAGTTCTAAAACATCACCCTATATTCTGTTATTGTTGTCTTCTCTTTTTTTTAGAACAATCAATACACTAAAATGATCTGGCATTCATATGATGATCTGTGCCTTTTCCCCTTTATCTGTATAGGTGATCAGATTTTCTTGATTTTTGTAGTGCTATATGGATTGGAGCAATTATGATTTTCTGGAACCTCTAATACTTTCCCCTTGTTCTGGATGGTACCATTTAGCTATATTTTTAGGAGTTTTTAATTGGACTGATCAAAAAAGCAAGCTCCCTGAAAAAAAAAACACCATTGAACAGTTGATGTAGCCCAATGTAAGGGTATTAACTGGAGCCAACTTTTGACATCAGTGATTTTAGCAAAGAATTGGAGTAGGGGAATTAAACACTCCACAGTGTCAACCCAGCACCAAAGCCACTATACCATACTAGTACATTCAGATTCACATTAATCTTTTTAAATCAGAAGTTGAGTGATAATGGATATTCTTCTTTCCACTAATTATTTTAATATAGCAATAGAGGGGAATGTGAAGTTTTGGATTTCATTATCACAATAGAAACAGACTCCTACTCCCATCAGTATTATGTCCAAAGATTACAAATTATTGGAATTGTGATTCAACATGTACACACCTACTATGACAGGTCTGTATCAAAACTAAACACAGCAATAAGGAAACAACTAGGTACTAGGACAAAGAAACCCTGTATCCAATCTGAGCAAAACAATGAAGAAACTATCAGAAAAAGTGAACCCCAAAATCAAGACCATAGGTAGCATGTTACTTGTAGGACAAAATAATGGGAAGATTCTCCCCACAACTGCTGGAGCTGAACAAACATTTTCATAACCTCATCCTAGAGGAAAACATGCAAACATCAGGAGAAGGGTCTCTTTCAAGTGTTTCAGTAGCTAAGGCTTTCCCAAAGAAAAAAAGGAGTGTATTGGTGATAAGTTCCTCCACTTGTCAGAGAAACAGAATCAGAAATCTATAGTATAGTTTTCAACCTTTTCACAGATTGTACCACTTTTAGGGTATGGCAATATTTGAGTACCACCAGTCACCTAGCAAGGTATCAAAAACGACCAAAAAAAAGGGAAAAAAGTGATAAGTACAGGTAGTCCTCAAATTACAACAGTTCACTTAGTGACTGTTAAAAGTTACAAGGGTACTGAAAAGAGTGACTTATAACCATTTTTCACTCTCATGACCTTTGCAGCATCCCCAGGGTCAAAATACATTTGGATTCATATTTATGATGGTCACAGTGTCCCAGGAACATGTGATTCCCTTTTGCAACCTTCTGATAAACAAAGTCAATGGAGAAATCAGATTCACTCCTCCTTTTACAGTATATCCTCTCTTCTCTTCCTTATATCCTTTCTTCCCTTCTTTTATATCCTCTCTTCTCTCCCCCTTTATATCCTCTTCCCTTTTATATTCTCTCTTCTCTCCTTTTATATCCTCTTCCCTTTATATCCTCTTCCCTTCTTTTATCTTCTCCCTCCTTTTATATCCTCGCTTTTATATCTTCTCTGCCTTTTTTATATTCTCTCTTCTCTCTCCCTTCTTTTATATCCTCTCTTCTCTCCCCCTTATATCCTCTTCCCTTTTATATCTTTTCTCCCCCTTTTATATCCTCTTCTCTTTTTATATCCTCTTCCTTTCTTTTATATCGTCTCTTCTCTCCCCTTTATATTCTCTTCTCTTCCCTTCTTTTATATCCTCTTCTCTTCCCTACTTTTATATCCTCTCTTCTCTTCCCTGCTTTTATATCCTCTCTTCTTTTTTATATCCTCTCTTCCCTTCTTTTATATCTTCTCCCTCCTTCTTTTATATCCTCTTCTCTTCCCTTATATCCTCTTCCCTTCTTTTATATCCTCTTCTCTCCCCCTTTTATATCCTCTTCCCTTCTTTTATATCCTCTTCTCTCCCCCTTTTATATCCTCACTTTTATATCTTCTCTGCCTTTTTTATATCCTCTCTTCTCTCTCCCTTCTTTTATATCCTCTCTTCTCTCCCCCTTATATCCTCTTCCCTTTTATATCTTCTCTCCCCTTTTTATATCCTCTTCCCTTTTTATATCCTCTTGTCTCCCTTCTTTTATATCCTCTTCTCTCCCCTTTTATATCCCCTCTTCCCTTTTTATATCCTCTTCTTCTTTTATATCCTCTTCCCTTCTTTAAATCCGCTTCCCTTTTTATATCCTTTTCTCTTCCCTTCTTTTATATCCTCTTCCCTTTTTATATCCTCTTCTCTTCCCTTTTTTGATTTCCTCCCTTCTTTTCCCCTTTATATCCTCTCTTCCCTTCTTTTGTATCCTCTCTTCTCTCCCTCCTTTTCTCTTCTGTGCACCTCCAGCTGATTCCTCTCAAGGCTGTGCTTCTCCATCTCTCTTTTGCAGTCCCCTTCTCTTTCCCACATTGTCTTTTTTTTCTCTCCCTCTCTCCTTTTATAGCCTCTCCTCTTTCACCACTCCTCCTTTTCTCTTCTGGATGCGCTGGAAATGCTGCTCCTGGGGCTTCTGTCTTGCCCCCGTAGCCCTGCAGAAGCGCCGATCATTTTGAGCATTAGCTTTCCTCACTACATCTTTGCAGGCTCGGGCTGTTTGCTGATATTCTGCCTTAGTTATGTGCCCCTCTTTCCACTTTTTATACTTGTCCTTTTTATCTTTCAATTTATCAGAGTTCTTTATGCAGCCATGCTGGTTTCTTTTGAGAGCTGTTATTTTTCTTCTTCGTTGGTATTGTACTAGATTGGGCTTTTATTATCTCACTTTTCAAAATTTCCCAAGCTTCTTGAGTTGTTTTCCCCTTGAGGATTCTCATCCATGGAATCCTTCCCAAGCCCTCTCTAAGTTTATTGAAATTAGCTCTCTTAAAGTCCAAGACTCTAGTTTGACTGTTTTATTGCTTGTGCTTCCATAATGAATTCCAATATTGCTTGATCACTTCCCCCCAAGGTTCCTGTGGCTTCAACACCTTCTATCATTTCCTCTCTGTTAATGAGAATTAGATCCAATATGGCTAATCCCCTAGTTCCCTTCTCTACTTTTTGGGAGACAAAGTTGTCTGCTAGGTTTGTCAGGAATCTGTTTGATCTTCCACTTGGTGCAGAGTTTGTCTCCCACTTGATGTCAAGGTAATTAAAGTCCCCCATTACTATTGTGATATGCTTCCTACATACCTTAGTTAGTTGACTAGCAAAAAGTTCATCTATTTCTTGTTTGGTTGGGTGGCCTATATAATATACACCTATGGCAATTCATCCCCCCCTTTTATATTGACCCAAATGCATTCAAGACAGTTTTCATCATTGTTGTACTCTATTTCTGTAGAGATGTAGTTATTTCTTATATAGATAGCAACTCCACCTCCTCTTTTATTTGATCTGTTTCTTTTAAATAATTTAAATCCCTCAATTTAGGTTGAACAAACAGAGGAATCAAACTGGACTCTTCCAATTTGGGAACATCTATTATGTCTCCTTTTACTTATGTTAGAAAAACAATAATGCTTAGAATTTCTATCCATTTAAAAATAGATTAAAATGCTAAGAGAAAGAAATTAAAGAAACTCTTCAGAACTTCCAATGGCCAAATAGTACAATATGAGAGAAAAACAGTAGCTTTAACATACAAATTAAATTTCATTATAATTCTGAGCATTTCATTTACTTTTGTTCTTTGTCCTGGAGCTCCTTTTCATGGCTAGAAAAAAAAAATCAACAGTAAAAAAATATGATAAATTAACAATGTATGTGTGATCACAGCAAATGTAATCATTTCAAGTAATTTAATTAGCTTCAATTAATTTGTCTCCNAACAAAGCAGTGTTCCCTTTGACTTTCTCAAGAAAAAGAAAAAACTAAGAACAGATAGATAATAAAACAATAGTTGCTACATTCATTAACTGTATTGCAGTTATACTGGTAGTACTCATCCTTGTAGATAAAAACCACAATTTTATACTTCATTATTTTAAAGAAGATCTCTAAATGTATCTTATTAAATTCGTCGTAACTTCTCTTCTATACGAGGCTCAAGGTGGCTTGCAAACTCCAAACAATCTCGGCCATAAAAGAAACATAACGGGGAGGGAAACTCATGGGTTATTCCCAGAAAATCCAAAAAGATCAATTATTTGGAAGAGAGGCATAATGTCCTGTTAGAAGTTTTTCCTTGGTTTGGGTCTCCAGCTGGGGAGCAGACCTTCAGCTCAGGTGGAAGAAATGACAGGGAACGAAGCAAGCTGCCAGAAAGTAGGTTTATTTACAGAAACCAGACACCATACAATACAGAGGAGGTTCCTGGACTAGCTAGCAAATTCCCAAGGTGTGGGGATTTGTTCTTATACCCCCTAAAGTTATTAAAATTATGATTTGACTTCTGAAAGGATTTTTGTTAAATTAATTCTATCTAGTTTGTGTCTGCTTTGGCTGATAGCGATTAATGCTGTCTCCAGGAAGGATTCTTTGTTCATGTAAATATGTTCCTATATGGTTCAGGTCTTGTTTTTGTTAGTGTTGCAAAAAAACCCTATTGAGATATGTCTTAATTGTCTCCTAGAGACAGGCCTCCGGGTTTTCTCTTTCTCCGGAATGTTTCTTTGTTTTGGCAGTTTGCCCAGAATAGCTCAGGGGAGGGGGAGGGAGGATGAGAGACAAGAAAAACTTCGGTCTTTTTAAATTCGGTTTGACTCGTCCTTACCCCCTCCTTCCTGGGTTCATCTACATTCGAGATGGCAGTTTTAAGGGTCTGGATTTCTTTGTGATATTTAATTATAAGATTCCTTTTATTTTAAAAGGAAATTACTCGCTTGTTTTGGGGGTCTGAGCTAATTTTAAAGTGTTCTCTCTTGGTGCCAATGATTAGTCATCTCTCA
Source organism: Protobothrops mucrosquamatus (assembly GCF_001527695.2). Lineage (NCBI taxonomy): Eukaryota > Metazoa > Chordata > Lepidosauria > Squamata > Viperidae > Protobothrops > Protobothrops mucrosquamatus. Next base: position 793,705 of record NW_015386704.1, read on the forward strand.
GTCCTTTAGGTAAACCCGCTCTGAGAAAAAGCCACCAGCGGCAACCACGCCTCCAGGTGGGAATCCCTTTCAGCGAGAGGCAGCACGGTTCTGCGCATGCGTCCCTTCGCAGGCAGTGTCACACGGGAGTCTGCATCCCGTTCTCTCTCTTGCTCTCTGTCAGGGCTTCTCTCTGAGACTTTGTGGCAGTTGAGCGATTGGCGCTTCCTCCGCTGGGACAGCAGCCGAAACGCCCCCCCCAGTGGGTGGCCAGTCCAGACGCCTGAAATGCAACTGGAGCCCGGCACGTAAACCAGGTGCGGTATTTTTGAATGTCAAGATGGTTGCAGCAGGGTTTTTTTTCCCTCTCTCTCTCTCTCTCTAATTAGGCTAGTAGGAGCTTCTCCAGAGAAGTCCCGGGAGGAAAAAGTTGCTGGATGTTTTGCCAGAAGAATGAGAAGGACCCCGGGAAGGACAGCAAGGAGAAGGCGGGAAGGGGCTGTTTGCCCTGGTGCGAAAGTAGGGTTGCCAGGTGTCCACTATTTGAGTGGACAGTCCACTTTTTTCACATTATGTTCACTATTTTTTTTTCACAAAATAGTGGACATTTTTTTTATTCAAAAGCTTTATGATGAAATGGTACGTAATCTAAAGCTGTACAGTCTACTTTTTTTACTACTTAAACCCCCCCCCCACTTGTCCGCTATTTTTTGGAAGCAGACCTGGCAACCCTATGCGAAAGCGATGTTTCCCCGTGGGCCGTTTCTCGGGGGGAAAGAAACCGCGTTCTCAAAGAAAGACAGCGAGGCCTATTATTTCTTAAAGGAAAAATAGCTGCTTGTTTTCCTTTACCAATCTGCCCCGCCCTGATAGCCGGGAGCAATTTCTAGATAAGTTGCCGAACAACACTTTCCAGCAGCTGCAAGCCGGTGGTGAAGGATTCTGGGATATGTAGTTCAACAAGATTTGGAAATCTGTTGGTTCTTGGGGCGCTCTTAAATTAAAAAAAAAAAGGCATAGTACGATACCGTACACATCTCAGAAAGAAGGAAAATGCCCATTTTTCACTTATGGGAAGGTAAAATGTAGTAATTTTCTTCCAAATACAGAATCTTTTAGCTATATATTGGTTAAGGCTGTTCTTATAATCTTAATATAACAGCCTACCCCAGTACAGGTAATTCTACTCTAGACTTACAATAGTTCATTTAGTGACTGTTAAGTTACAACGGCATTGAAAAAAGTGACTTATGACCATTTTTCACACTTATGCCTGTTGCAGCATCCCCATGGTCTTGTGATTAAAATTCAGATGCTTGGCAACTGAGTCATATTTATGACGGTTGCAGTGTCCCGGGGTCATGTGGTCACCTTTTGCAACCTTCTGACAAGCAAAGTCAATGAGGAAGTCAGATTCACTTAACAACTGGGTTACTAACTTAACAACTGCAATGATTCACTTAACTGTGGCAAAAAAGTTGTAAAATGGGGCAAAACTCACTTAGCAACATAAAGTTTTGGCTCAATTGTGGTTGTAAGTCAAGGACTATCTATATACCGGTAGCTATAATATTGCCTAGTTCACTGACAGCATAATCTCATCCTTAATTTCTGGTCATAGTTCTTGCATGTGGCATGCCATGATCATATGATGGCCTGGCAGTAATTGTAAAAGTTGTTTTTGTTTTTGGTGTAAGTTTTGCTTTGATTTGTTTTGGAGAAATTAAACACTACCTGTTCCAACATGCTGTGTTTCCATTTTCATTATCAGTTTTCAAATAATTGATTTCTTGTGAAGTTGAAGTTGCAATCCTGTATAGTTTTTTTGGGGAACGAAATTGTCACTGAATCTCTTGGGACTAAACATCTGCATTACGTAGAGAACTGAATTGTAAATGCCATTAAAAAAAAAATTCACTGCTGTTTTTTGCCAACAGTATGGCGGTTCCCAGTTCAGAAGAACAGAAGAAACAAAACTGTTTCATCTTGGGTGCGTCTGGAGAAACTGGGAAAGTATTGCTACTTGAAATCTTAAAGCAGCAAAAATTCTCTCGTGTGATCCTCATTGGCCGCCGAAAGCTAAATTTAGAAGGGACTCTTTACAGTAATGTGGTATGAAACAAAACATTTTTTTTTTAATTTTATGTTTTTGTCCACCTTTTCATTCCCTTTAGAACTGGTCAGAGATTTAAAGCTGGGTCTCTGTGGACCTAATTTGCATTCTAAATGCTAACCACATGGATTTTTGCTATATATTATTATAGTCATCCTCAACCTAGTGCTCAGAAAAAATACTGTGAATCTATGCTACCTGAAAATCCAGCCTTATCTCTCAACATTTCTTGACAGTAATGTTGATGAAATATATTTATAGTCATTAATAATATATTACATATCTTTTATTTTATTCTTCTCTATTCCATACCAATAGAACACCTTACAAATTTATCAAAAACATAAGTAATTGAAAATATTATTGAATACTCTATCCAAAATATAAGACAATCAAGCAATTTTAAATACCTATGGTATAAATAATTATTCGTTTACTAATGCTAATGGTTAAAGAATTTGGAAATCTAATTATGTAGGACATAATATAGTACATAAACAATGTAAAGCAATGGTACCATAAAGAAAACTGCCATATAAAAAAGAACTGGATGAACCAAATTGTCTTCAGTCTTTTATGTACTAGATTATAATATCCCTCACAGAGTTGCTGGTATTTCAAGATACTGGAGCCTCTTTTTATATGGTGTAGCTCTTAAGTTAGCTTACTGGCACGTTCGATTCAGACATTTCTATGCTCCTTCTTTCAATTAAATCTTAAGTGGTTTACATAACTGTTTACATATAAAGAATAACAGAATAACAGAGTTGGAAGGGGCTCTAGAGATCTTCTAGTCCAACCCCCTGCTCAAGCAGTAAACCCTATACCACTTCAGACAAATGGTTATCCAATCTCTCCTTAAAAACCACCAGTGTTGGAGCACCCACAACTTCTGGAAGCAAGTTGCTCCACTGATTAATTGTTCTAACTGTCAGGAAATTTCTTCTTAGTTCTAGGTTGCTTCTCTTCTTGATTTGTTTCCAACTTATCTCAGGTACATGAATCTATTCAATTCTTCAGTACCTAAATGCTCCCAAGAATAACCATAACTCAACTAGCTTCTTAAACATCAGCAATGAGGGTGCTTTTCTTATTTCAGAGTGTAGCTTATTCCACAAGAAGGGAGCCTAATAGAAAACATTTGCTTCTATGCTCCCTCTTATCACACACCTGGAAGGAAACTTCAGCATCCCTTCTCTGCCTTGTCCAGGTTGTGCATTTTAATATGTACATTTTATTGATTGTTTGATAATTTCATCTTGGCTTCTCAACATGAGTTAAGATTTCGTCATTAGTTAGGAGATGTTCTGTCTTCATTTGTTTTGGGAAGCAGAGAGACACATATATTTCATTTTCTCCATTGGACTTTCCAGTTCTTTCTTTCACGTCTGTTTTTTGGGGTGTCCTGCCTCTTTCCAGGTCCAAGAAGTTGTTGACTTTGAGAAGCTAGATGAATCTGCTGCTGCCTTCCAAGGACATGACGTAGGATTTTGCTGCTTGGGGACAAGCAGAGCCAAAGCTGGAGCGGTGAGGAGAAAAATAAGTCAATACCTGGGTCTGGGCAGAATTGAGAAAGGTGGAAGATTGAAAGGAAGTTAAG
>NW_015386704.1:797701-799611 GCF_001527695.2 Protobothrops mucrosquamatus
CTGCTTGGGGACAAGCAGAGCCAAAGCTGGAGCGGTGAGGAGAAAAATAAGTCAATACCTGGGTCTGGGCAGAATTGAGAAAGGTGGAAGATTGAAAGGAAGTTAAGAGGTATAAAATATACCTTAGAGTGGAATTTGCTGGCAGGTGGGATTTCATGGATTGTTTCAGCCTTTCCCAACTTGGCATCCTCCTGTTATTATTGGACTACAGTTCTAGTGGCTCTGGGTACTGATGATAATTGCACTTTCCATACACTTAGAGGAACCAAACTGGAAAATGTGAGTTCCTTGGGATCTGAGAGACAGAAGATTGAAGTGACTGCTTGGCATTTTAAGGGATTGAGTTGGCCTGGTGAGGAACAGGTGTGAAGACTTTAGAAGTTTACTATGTTTTTCCAAAGTGCTAGAAGTGCATATCAACTTAGCTTATCTTTTGCCTATGATAACCCAATTTGCACGCCACCTTTTCCAAATTTCATAGTTAACACAGGATTTTACCCAAGTCACCCAAATTGTGCATTGTACTGGCTGTTTACAAAAGTTTAATTTTTTTGGAGTGATCTTGCACCTCTCGTGGGACAACATCTTCTGGGCCAATGGTTGCACTTAATTGGAGCGCATGAGAAGGGTGGGGAAAGATCCAACATATCAAAAAATAAATTTGATCTCAGTTCATTTGCATTTACATTTACATTTAATTAAGCATAATTATACATTATGCTATTCTCTGATCGGTATGTATTTAATTTTTTCTTTCCACATTAAAATTAATAGCAATTTTTGAGGTGCCTGATTGTCATAAACATAGTTTTGGAGATGAAACAGCCCTGAAGTCTCAGGTTAGATAACTCTTGATATATCATCTCTTGATGTATCAGATAGGCTCTAACTCAATCCAGGTCATTGGAAAGGGAGACTTTTTCAAATGAGTAAATACTACTTTCTCTAAATGCAGGATGGATTTGTGCGTGTTGACCGTGATTATGTTGAACATGCAGCAAAGCTAGCCAAAGCTGGTGGCTGCCACCACTTTATCCTAGAGTCAAGCAAAGGTGCAGATAGCTCCAGCAGATTCCTCTATCTGAAGACCAAGGTAAGTCTGATGGGCTGCAAAATGAGATAAGCAGTGGGTGAGAGAACCATCTGGTTTCAGAGTTCTCTCCCGGTTGGGTTCCCAGGTTCTGTTTAATTTTTATATACAGAGTGCCAGATCTTTCATTCTACTGCCATTCGGGATTAGACAGAGAAAGAGGCTTCTTATTTAATGTATCCTCCCAGGAGGTCATGATTCTTTACTCTTAATTTAAGCCTGAGGAAAACTCCCTATGAGTTAGTTTGGCAGAGCTGGGAGCTGAATTTGAGTTTTCCCAAGTGTAGACTACCACTCTAATTCCATAATAGGCAATTTAATGCCTTCTAGATACATTCAGAGACAAGCTCCAACGGGCCCTAATAAATATTGCTTCAGCAGAGGAACCAAGTCCCGTCTAGAGCAATGGCTCCAGGAGATACTGTTCTTTATTACAACTGTTATTCCAGGTTGTTCAAGAAATATGTGCAAAGGAAAATGCTGCACTATGACCTGCAGCATAATGTAGGTGGCAATATATTTTCACGAGAAAGATGTTTCTTAGCTGAGGATCTATGGTTTGTCAAGTTCTAGCCATTACAGAGCATGCAGGTTACTTTTTTTCCTGTAGTTTATAATTCTAAGAGTGTAACCTAATAGTACTTGTGAAGGTGTATCTCCTCTGTCATATGAGGATCTTCAGCAATTCTTCCTTCTGCTTTATTTTGATGTGTATCCTTTTCAGCTTCCGTGTGTTTCTCTGTACCAATGGAGGTTGTCTTATTCCTTCCCTCTTTAGGGTGAAGTAGAAAACAGGATTAAGGCACTTGGATTTGACAGA
>NW_015386704.1:800661-804069 GCF_001527695.2 Protobothrops mucrosquamatus
ATTTGACAGATTCTCCATATTTAGACCAGCGTAAGTATATTGCATATATGAATCTGATGGAAGAACGAGGATGCTCGTTCCATCACTTAGGAAGTTGTATTAGTCCTGAGTGTTGCTGATTAGTTAAGATTTGAAGTTTCTCATTGTAACAAAATTAGTTATTTAATTCAACTGCTTGTTTAGCTGTTGCTTTAAAAAACCTTACCTCTTGTAGGCTGGTAAAGTCAAGAGTACACCAAATAAGCAGCGTAGATGTAAAAAGGTTTCATTGCAATTGTATCCGATTTTAAAATGTTGCTTTGATCTCCAAGAATGGAAGTACGAGTATACTTCCATTCACACACGGTTAGGAAAATTGGTCAAAACTAACACCAGTGATGATTTTGAGTAATTTTGAGAACCTAAACCACAGGTATCATTTATGCCGAGTCAGATGTAAGAGTTTATTTTGCATGTAATCGGGGATGCAGTCCGAGTCACAATGCTGTGAAGCAGATTAACATACAAATGAGTAAGTTATTTATTTTGTTTTTCAGTGATGAGCAGAAATTTAAGCCCTGGCCCTCCCAAGGCAAACCCAAAATTCACACTGCAGGTGACAGAGAATCATTTTGCTTCACCTGTGACTGTTCAATGTATTATTTGAACCACACAGATTCATAGCAAGAATTAACAACAGCCTCTCCCAGGGCCATTGCTTTCTCAGCCGAACTATATATGCAGCTACCATGGTGTGGCTGTCCTTTCCTAGCTTGGGCAAATACCTTTGCCCTACTGGAAACCCAATTTAGTATTATCTTTTTCTTTTTAAGGATTTTTCTATAGTTGGTTAGTTTTGGCATTCCCAGCAACAGATGTTGCCTTGTCAAGAAGTTTTATTTCTTCACCATCTCTCTGGTCTTGAATGCACCTCATTTCCCAACCTTGAAGAAAAAGAAGTAAAATCAACCAATAAACTGCTGAGCGCACACAGGATTTTTTTCTATTTGCCAGTAGGGTACAGATTTACGTGTGTTTCAGGATGAAGCAGTGCATAACTGTTTTTAACAAATTTCTTACAGCTTTATTGAAATGTGCTTTTCCCCTTTTATTATATAACCAAGGAGATGCGTTAGAATATTTCCATTCATACAACAGAGCCAATATGTTGCTCTGAGACAAAAATCAATTGAGCTAGAAGCACAATCTTAAGCATTAGTATCATATAATATTACACTTGTAATCAAACTTCTCAGTACATTCTATTGACAGACAGGTACATTTTATCAAGCGTTGTATCAATAACCAAACAATAACTCATTATAATGAAGGCTTTCATGTATTAAAACCCACTGTTCCTATCTCATCCTTCCGTGGCTTGTTTTGCAATTATCTTGCTATGCACTTTTTTGTTGCGAAAAAGAAAATATTATCTTCTTGTTGCTGCTTTGTTGAGAGCAATAAAAGCCAGGTAACATATAACTGAGAAGAAAGAAGTTCCATTTCTGCCTCTCTTCCCTAGGGTGCTGTTATGCGATCGCCAGGAATCTCGGCCTGGTGAATGGATGGCCAGGAAAGCCCTAGGAGTGGTAGCCTATTTCTTTCCCACGTATATGTCTATCCCTGTCACAACAGTGGCCAGAGCAATGGCCAATCTTGCAGTGATGCCAGCAAAAGATGGGCAGAAAGTGGAGGTGCTGGAAAATGCAGCCATCCATGCCCTTGGTCAGCCAAAGTAATCAACAGAGAAGAAGGGATGTTTCTTGGATAGCTTTATAATGAAGTGGTTTCATTGATTCCCCAAAGCCCAGCTTTACTTGCAGTTTTTTTTTATACTGCAGAGGGTCTTTGAATAATAAGTACCTATGAATTGCATTTGAATTGCATTTGATAGGGTTGTTGCATCAGGAGCATGTGATCCTGAAATAACTAAAAAAAAAAAAAAAGCCTTAATGTCATTGGTGCTCTTTCAAAAGCTTTAAATGCGGATCCTGCCTCTTAATAAAATTAATTAATTAGCTATGGAATTGTGTATGGTCTGTTGATTAAACACTAACATGCTAAGAGTGCAACTTAAAAATGCATGGTGGACGGAATGAAGATATGAATGTATAAACTTTATTATGGTCAAAATCCAGGAATATCAAGCAGAATGCAAAAACATTTATACAGTAGCTATATAGAGACTCTTTGTAACAAAATTCATTAGTTTTATAGGAATGTTATGAAGAGCTCCTGTTAATCTCATTTCAGGCCTTATATGCCGCTGCAGAGACTTCGGCTTATTTGTTGCCTAGGTGCCTATGTAATACACCAACCCTTCATTTAGTGATTGTGTTCTGGTCCAGCAACCAGGCCATTAAGCAAAATGGTCATTAAGACTTTCAGAAATAAGAAGTCTAATTCTTAGCCATTTGCATATGGACTATAGCAGGGCTTTTCAACCTTTTCACTCATTGTAACACTTTTAGGATATAGCAACATCCAAGTACCACCAGTCGCCTAGCAAGGTGTCAAAAACTTGATGACCCCCCAAAAAAAGAAGGAAAAAAGTGATAAAGTACAGGTAGTCCTCGACTTACAACAGTTCGCTTAGTGACTGTTTGAAGTTACAATGGCACTGAAAAAAGTGCCCCCCAAGCCACAGCCGAGCAAGACACCTGCCTGCCTGCCTGGCGGCGCTCTTCCTCCTGTCCGAGGTTTTCATTGTTGTGAGCATTTCTGTTGAGGATTGGCAGCGGGGGTGGGGTGGGGGGGTGTTTGGTTTTTATTCCCACCGTCTGCTGGGTGGTTGCAGCAGGTTTTGGTCACTTCACATGACTCTGGGACACTGTGACCGTCATAAATATGAATCAGTTGCCAAGCATCTAAATGTAAATCACAAGACCCTGGGGATGCTGCAATGTTCCAGCTGATTGACGCTTCTTCTGGGCTGGTGCTGATCCTGGTGCTTCCGCTGAGCCCTGACAGCCCTGCAGCTCCAGCCATCTCTGGCTCAGGCTTGTGCGGTGCTGCCACCGGTTCAGCTCATTCCCCTCCCCCGCCACCACTTTTCTAGGATGGTCGCGTACCACCTGCCAGGTGCCAATGTACCACAGGTGGTACCCGTACACTGGTTGGACTATAGGGACCCTGAATAAACAAAGATAAAGGGGAGATGCAATCCACTAACTGGTCCATGAGACTTCTCACACCACCAGCCTATGCTTGAGACTGTCATAAGGCAAACTTATGACTGATGTTCAACCATTTCCATCTTCCAAGCTACCTCATGGCCAGGATCTTCCTGCTCAACAGATGTTTCATAGCCTCTTTCACATCTTTGTTCCTCAGGCTGTAGATGACTGGATTCAGAAGAGGTATCACCAGAGTATAAAACAGAGAGACCACCTTGTCTTGATCTTGTGATCCATCCTTGTTCCTTGGCTG
>NW_015386705.1:0-4310 GCF_001527695.2 Protobothrops mucrosquamatus
AAACTAATCAAGGAGAGAAGCAACCTAGAACTAAGGAGAAACTTCCTGACAGTTAGAACAATTAACCAGTGGAACAACCTGCCTCCAGAAGTGGTGAATGCTCCAACACTGGAAGTTTTTAAGAAGAGACTGGACAGCCATTTGTCTGAAATGGTATAGGGTTTCCTGCCTGAGCAGGGGATTGGACTAGATGACCTCCCAGGTCCCTTCCAACTTTATTATTATTATTATTATTATTATTATTATTATTATTATTATTATTATTATTATTATTATTATTATTATTATTATTATTATTATTATTATTATTTAAAAACAGAGTCCTTTAAATTGGATTTGGAAGCCTACTGCTAACCAAAACAGCTCCCATGAGTTAGGTATAATTCTGTTAAAGCAGTCAAACAGTCACATTATGACTAGTTGCGGTTCCCAGTAGTCTTCAAAATAAAATGAATTCTAGTAATTGAATTTTGAGATTATGAGAGTATGATGACTGTCTCCAGAACAGAAATGGCAAAAGTTCAGAAATGGTAATGGCTCTTTTGGCCACGGGCTCCATCTGCTGTCCCAACAGGAGCTATGACCCTAGAAGACCTCACACACATACACACCATCCTAGACCACCTCTCTATGTAGTAATGCAACACAATGAAGAACTACTGTAAATAAGGAATTATATGACCTGGGTGTTCTCTTGATAAACAACCACTGTCTTGCTGATCTGAGTCTGATTTGTCCAATTCTTAAAAGCCTCCAGACACCTGGCCAGCACCACCGCAGCATCTCCTGTGCAGCCCAAAGTTAAAGTATACAATTGAGTGCCACTGACATATGGAAGATCTTCACCCCAAACTGGTAAATTATCTCTCCTAGAAGTTTTGACTATGAGCAAAATAAGATGGAGGAGAGAGCCATGTGGCCAAGGATATCATCTCTCATCTCCCTCCCATCCAGCTGGACCTATGCATTCAGGAAGGAATGGAACCATTAATGAATCTCCAATCCTCAAAAGCACTCCAGAGATTACAGTAATAAATGATACTATTGAGAGGTTCTAGCAGGATCAGAAGAGCTTCACTCCCTGCATTCGGGTCCCACAACAGAAGATTCATGAGAGCAACGACTGTCATTTTTGTCCTAGTTTGAACCTACACTGGAAGAAATCCAGATAATCCACTCTTCCAAGATCTGGTGTAGATTAGCTGCAAACATTTTCCTAAAAGACTACTGTGAAAGAAATTGTCCAATGCCAAGGGAAGATTTCTTCAGAGGGGCTGCATCACCCCCTCCTTCAATTACAACCCTCTCCCTGGAAGAACTTCTCTCTCCCTATCAACTTGAATAATCTAGGGACATTAAAAATCCAATCCACAAGTGGCTGAACTCATATTGCTCAAGATCATATTTGTTCAATTTCTATGAAAGAATCCCAGATGATATCAGAAGCTGCCTCAGTCACCTTAATGGATTCTGTCAGTCCTGGGTCCAGCTTCAAGCAATTATGAGTGATTTTGTCCTCAAAGTGATTTTCAAATAGTCACTGAATTCTTGTGGTTGATCTGGAATATTTCATGACAGAAATAATGATTTGACCAGATTTAAATGATTTAAATGTAATTCCAAAAGAAATAATACTGTGAAACAACCCATTGTTACTGCTTATAGATTTGATAGTTTTGCAAGAGATTCTTAAAAAGAAGAAAAGAATCCCAAAAGCCCTCCAAGGAAAAAAAAAACTGTTCAGATTTTAAATCAAGATTTCAACAAGCAGCAAAGTAATTGAAGAACTGCTTTAATTACTGCATGCTACTTCTATAAAAATTAAAGTTATTAGACACATTGCACAACATGCATAGAAACAGATTCCAATTTCAGTTTGAAAGGCTGTTCAGCATTTGTTACATAAACAGTTGCTGACCTCTAGCGTTCACTCATCTCTTCTTCATAAACCAAGAACCAGACAGGACAAAATCAAGAAGAAACATTTTGTAAAACAGAGCACTTTATAAAATGATAAAATAGAGCAGACGTATATAGGGAAGGTAGTTCAGAAAACCCTTTAGATATTTCTGTAAGGAGTTTGCTAGAAATTGCTAGAACAATTATCCAAAAATATTCTTTTTCCTGCAACTTCCATTTTTAGGAAAGATAGTGTTGTTTTTAACCCAGTCCAACAGTTAAAGATTGGAAATCAGTGCTCTCTCCCTTACCTATTTGCCTATGATTTCGTTTTGTTCTCTTTCACAGCCACTAAGAATCTCAGGTCTCAACTGATCCTCAACTGATGAACTTAATCAATACATTCACACATCATTTCTTTTTCCAAATTTTTTTTCATACTTCAGTAAGCAGAAATGTTTCCAGTTTTGCTGACAGGCCCTGGATGGTGTCACAAAGAACCTGTGGTCCTTCAAACATTGCTCTGGTACAATATGGGTGTGGCCCAGCAGTATATGGGGAGCCATGGTTTCCCCACACTTGATCTCTCCTATCCTAATTGAGCCTCTGAGCTGAAGGTTAAGAAACTGTGAATTTGTGGAAATGGCAAAGCTGACTACAGGCAATCCTTGATATGCAACAGTTCATTTAGTGACCGTTCAAAGTTACAATGGCACTGAAAAAAGCGACTTACGACCTTTTTTCACACTTTTCACGACAATTGCAGCATCCCCATGGTCACATGATCAAAATTCAGCCAGTTGGCAATTGACTCATATTTATGACAATTGGCGTGTCCTGCGGTCATGTGATCAGCTTTTGTGACCCTCTGACAAGCAAAGTCAATGGGGAAGCCAGATTCACTTAACACCTGTTTTACTAATTTAACAGCTGCAGTGATTCATTTAACAACTATGGCAAGAAAGCTCGTAAAATAGTGCAAAGCTCATTTATCAACTGTCTCATTTAGCAACAGAAATGTTGGGCTCAATTGTAGTCATAAGTCAAGGACTACCGGTAGTTTGGTCAGAAAAAAAAATGTTAAAGACTTTTTTTTTTTTGAAAGACTGGAAACCCTATATGGACTTTTTGTTAAAAGAAGAAATGAATGAATGGAAGACATATAGAATTGGAGTCTAAAGAGGGTTAAAGATAGAGGGGGGGAAAGTAAGATGGCAAGTACTTGATAGAAGGGTAGAAATCATAATCTACATTTTCTTTCCTTTTTTTACTTCTTTTTATTCTATCTTCTCTTCTTTTTTATTTAATATTTATACTATAAGTAAGAAAGAAAAAAGAAAGAAAGAAAGCTCAAACTTAACTGATAAGCCATTCTCTCTTTTTCTAATTTTAAAATATACTTTTAAGATTTCTCTTTTTGAAGGCAAAGCTCAGAATTTATTTTAACTTCCAAAACTCACTTTTAGCATATTTAAAATTAGACTAACCTAGTCACAGATTATATACAGAGTACTTTTCTTTCTCCAGTTCTCCCAGCTGGAATAAGAGGCGTGGGTGTTTTAAAGGGAGGCATTAACAGCTCTCATTTTAGAAAGCCTTAATTCCTTCAGTGTCAGTTAGGAGTGTTTTTCAGCTCTCTCAGGATCTTAGGGTGTACTTGTTATTAATACTTGCATTCAGCTACCTGACCAAGTAATAAATATGCCTGCAGAGTCAACATTGGTGAAGAGACAGAGAGAGAGAGAGAGAGAGAGAGAGACTCAGTACTGATGGTGCCAGTTTTGCTACTCAGAGGCCATCTTTAGCCCTTTTAACAGCACTATTGACCTAAGTCGCAAAGGTGGCACCTTGATGCATTGTGTGCTGTCTGCTAAGGCAGGGAAGGGCAGTTCTGGGCAATTGCCAGCACCCTGCCCAGCCAAATATCTGCCAACATATTGCAGCCATCCGATTCAACATTATACAAACTTCAAAGCTGCGGGAACAGTGTCTGCCAGGAAAGTTCTTTGGCTGGTTAAAAACGGGTGGGCTAGTCAAAAGATAATTTGCCTTTGCAGCCCTCTAATGGCTGCTGTGATGTGAACATACTATCCCCATGGTTAACAGAGGGTTTAACCAATCCCAAGTTGAGCACTATGGTCCAATTTATTCCAACCATCTGCTTTTAACTGTCTACAATGGAATCCAGAAGGCCACAGAAACCAAAAATGTGAAATGGACTGTGTTTCTCCATCACACCAAAAGCTCATATGAAAAACTCTCTACCTTGAATGGCCCCACTTGCATTTCATAACACTGGGAGATGTCTTAAAGAGAAATCTGTGCAATGAAACAGTCACCATTCTGAGCAGTTGGAAAGAATGTGGTCAGAAGATGCTTCCGGCTTTGGAAATATGCCTAAAGTTCAAGCG
>NW_015386705.1:5432-6920 GCF_001527695.2 Protobothrops mucrosquamatus
AAATGGACTGTGTTTCTCCATCACACCAAAAGCTCATATGAAAAACTCTCTACCTTGAATGGCCCCACTTGCATTTCATAACACTGGGAGATGTCTTAAAGAGAAATCTGTGCAATGAAACAGTCACCATTCTGAGCAGTTGGAAAGAATGTGGTCAGAAGATGCTTCCGGCTTTGGAAATATGCCTAAAGTTCAAGCGTACTGCTGGACACATAAACAACAGAATCATAGAATTGGAAGGTCTATTTACTCACACATCAAGCCCTCTGCTCAAATTAAACCTGACAGACAACTATCTTGTCTCTGCATCAACACATTCTATGAAACGGAACCCACCACCTCTGTACATAATTGGTTCCATTGTCAAATTCAGACTGAGCATTGTGTGGAGAAGAGAAACTGAAGTGCAACTCCTCACCAGAAAATCCCTTCTATTGGCTGACTTTTAACATTTGCAAGCAAGAATTGCTCTCTTTGGATTAAAAATGATTGTGGGTTTCCATTGTTTCTATGTTGAAATGGCTGCTTGCGCATTTGGTCTTTTTGTTTTGAATATTTCTGTTTTTAATTAAGTATACAACATTTTCCAGCTGAGGATTGCACTTGGCTTTTAAGAAGTATGCCTCGGGCATATTGCAAAAAGCAGGCAAACTAGGGCAAACGTACATTGGACTTCACTTCACTTACGTTTAATTAAAATTAAATTAATCAAATAGAGTTAAGATTATTACTCTTAATGTACTTAGTCATATTCAACTTTAGGAGGATTCTGGGAGTTGCACAAATTGTGCTAGGCCACCATGTATGGTTGCAAACATCTAGTTCACCATGAGATGGCAGCAAAAGTTTGGAGACTCTGTTGTTATCTGGGATGATCTACAACCCTGGCCAGGACAGGTACCATTGGGTACCTCTTTCTAATTGAAGAAACTTTGCTCAATTTTAATGTTAGTTAATGTTCATTGGCTGTTAGTTTTATTTCAAACCCCATTGGGTGTGAAAGTATTTGTACTAATGGCCCTTTCTGGAAATTCAAGTCTTTGATTCTCCTGTACTTATCTGAAAAGAAAGTTCTTAATTTAATACAGAAAAACAGAAAATAGTTACAAACGCAAGAATCCGTTTTGAGCATTGTTTCTCCATCTTGTCAGCCTAGCTACCACTAAAACAAGTCCTAAAGATTTCTCCTTCCCAATAAATGTATGCAAGTGCCTAACTTGTATACACATATGTATAGTACATTCTATTTATTTTTTTAAAAAAGGCAGGAATATCAAATTAATAAGTACTGTTTAAAATTAGTTTCCTTTAAAACCAGATATCCAGCTTATGGTGAAATGGACAGCACACAAATTAAATAATAATATGATCTTTGACTGCATATATCAATTATCTTCACATGTGCAGAAATAGAAAATATATCTATAAACATGTTCTCTCTCTCTCTCTCTCTCTCTCTCTCTCTCTCTCTCTCTCTCTCTCTCTCTC